>NW_028291933.1:0-30000 GCF_963383615.2 Lipophrys pholis | reverse complement strand
ATTGCGTTCTCCTGAATAGCTCTACAGGTTTTTATGGATGCTCCGAAATTGAAAGGCTTCTTTGCGGAATCTCTAATGGGCAGTTTCGAAAGGGGTGAGGAGTACTTCCTTGTCACCTCCCAATTTGGAGCGGTAGGTCTTGAGCCTACTCATCAGAAACTCTATCTGCTACTTGTTACTCATATATATATTATACAAAAGTCAGCTCAACTGTGAGTGATGACGGATAAATTCTTTTTGGCAGTCAGTTCTGGCTTACTCTATCTACCCTTTATCTAATAGCACCTGTTTGATTATATAAGAATCGGATGAGCGAGCTGAATAGTAAGCTCCAGAAGATCTTCATCAGGTGTCTAGATGAACTGTCCAAAACAGACAAGGTCAGCTACTTTAACTTCCTGGTCGCAGCCAAACGACTTGGCTTCCGGTTCATGCATACTGAGCATTTGATGAACCTCAAAACCTATTTCTTCGAGCGTGGAGGAGCCATCGAAAAGAACACTCTCCTCGAAATGCTTTAAATCACCTCCAGCGATGAGGAGTATGACAAAGTGTACATTGCTAACGAGGTATGTGTTTTTTCGTTCTGACCCTTACAACGCTATCAAATAGGAAGACTAAGAAGAATAGGATGACATTGAGACAGCACAGCTGAGGGAAAGCACTGTCGCCCTCAAACTAGAGGACTTAGAACAGAGATTGGCACCACTACAGGAGGCATTGAAGATTTTGGTTGAGCAAAAGAAGTTTGATTTGCTATAAATTTTTGACTTGGACCAGGACGGACGAGTGAGTATTCTGGACTTTGATAAGAGCCTGGGCAGGTTAGCCTCCTATAAAAATACTATTTCTAAAGAAGATAGATTGCTACTTTTCAGAGTGCTCTGTGATGGTAGAGAAGAAGAGTTTATAGATTCAGAGGACTTGTACAAACTACTTGACCTCACCAAAATCAGACAACTTTTAGCAACCATCTACAATTAACGCATCAACCCTTAGTATCTCAAGGCAAAGGGGCACCCTGACTTCAGAGGCAAAAACGACTCCAAAATATTCATGCCACTCCCAAATGCCAAACTCAACATTGAGTAGAGCAAGAAAAGTGATAATGTGTCTCTTCCTTTTGTGTTTGGAAGGTGCAAAGCTAGGCCTCTTCCGTTAATAAAGAAAAAATAACGACGGTAGCATCAGAATATGACCTGGCTAAAATCCCCCAAGGTTTAGGATACTCGGAGTGAGCGGGACAAGATTGAGAAGATTCTAAGGGCAGGGATGCTTCCTACCCCACGTGCACACACCACATAGACCACAGCTTCTCGACTCAGGCACCTTTTTATTCGTAAGGTGATTTTGCCCCGAGAGTAAATATTTGAGCAGCTAATAGAGAGTTAGAGAAGGAGGACTCTTTCTTACGGGAGCAACAGACTGAACCTGCCTATCAGAGGTGTGCCTCTGTGAGATGACTAGTATAGATATAGCTCATTTTTTCCGAAGAGGAGGTGGCTTTTTAGTGAATTCCTTCGCCTGGTTCATTAGCTAGTCTGCAAAAATGTCCTCTTCCTTAATATCCTCTTTCCTCTCTTCTATTGTTGCTATTTTCTGTTATGATTTGGCCTCCTCTTTTAAGAATTCATTGCTCTCGAAAGAAGACAGTTACGACTCAGATTAAACTGATTTCATCCCGTCAAAGAATTACATCTCTAGTAGTTTCGTGGCACTTGCTCTTTTGTTTGGGTTTATCTGCAGACAGGCCTTTATTACCTGCAGAAGTGGGTAAGATGCTTGCTCCAAAATCCCCTCCAATGTCAGGCTCTGTGCCAATGGCAGCTCAATCTGATTTTTCTACAAAAATCGCTGTCCTTCCTTCCATCCTTCAAACTCTCCCCCACCCAAAATGGCTATTATTTTGCTAAGCTGGTCTAATTCGGAATTGCCTCGAAAGAGCGGCCTTGTCAATAGTATTTCAGCCAGGACGCATCCATAAGCCCACACGTCCACCTTCCCATCATACCTTCTGGAACGAATCAGCATCTATGGAGCCCTGTACCACCTTGTCGACACATACTCAGTTAAGGGTTATGGCCCCATTCTGCGAGCGATTCCGAAGTCCATGAGTTTTATGGCGCTTGATTTGGTAACACCAATGTTTTAGGGTTTGAGATCACGATGGATGACTCCTTTGCAATGGATGTAAACTAAAATCTGTGCCAGCTGGAACCCAATCTTTTGTAGCTGCTTGAGCTCAATCACCTTTCCACAGCCCATTCCTTTTTGAATTACCTGGAGGAGACTATTCTCGACATATTCTAGCACCAGACACAGACTCTCTCCATCCTTGAACACTTCCCTTATCTGCATCACCAAAGGGTGTGAAAGTTGGCTGAGGATCCTGTACTCTCGCTGAGACTAGGAAGCTTCTGGCTTCAATTTCTTGAGGGCGAAAGGCTGCTTGGTCTGTCTGTCGGCTACTAAACTGACTTCGGCAAATGATCCTGATCCCAGTTTCCTAATGAATTTGTATTTTTCCATTTAATTGATCATTCTGCAATGAGAAGCTCAGTCCAGCTATGTCCATCAAACTTGAGGGGGAGACGGATCTTATCTAGGTCCATTTCACTGCGTGCATTCTGCAAGCTGAACAAGCAGTTCTACTGTGCGAGTGTCTAGCAATCCCAGAACCCTTATGGATTGGGCAAAGGCTTGATGTTGGGATTGCTGAGGTTGAATTCGACTGAATCTCCTTTTTCGAAAACTGAGAGAGTGTATGAGGTATTGCTTCCATTTCCTTTTTCGTCATACCCTCCAAAGATGAGCATTTAGTATTTGTTAATCTGAGCTGCACAACTATATGCCAGCATCACACCGTAACGGATTTCGGTTACCAGTGGATTTATAACCGTCCAAGTATCCGTCGTGATATCGTAGCTCTATATTTTATCGCAAATCTCATTCTCAAACTAGCCTCCGAACTTAAAAATCCACTTGCCATTGAAGGGGCAGAGAGTACAGCCTGCAGATGATTGGTTCATAGGTTTAAGCTTCTTCCCTTTCTTTTAAGTGAGGCTCCAATACTCGAATTATGCGGTGGTCTTCCCCCATTAGAACCCTCCTGCTATATACACGATGTTTTTAATCAGACATGCTCCAAACGAACTACGACCCATGCTCATGGAGCCAACCTCTTGAAAAACTATCCTAGTGTCTTACAGATTGCATGAATAGATGGTTGAGCTTTTGGATTGTTCCAGCTCCCCACCGAAATAGTAAGCTTAGGAGCTTGAGCCAAGAAAGGTACGTCCGAAGAGAGGCATGGTGATGCCTGTTTTGTAGTGGGTTAGTTCTCGTGAACTTGGGGAGTAGAGCATCAAATCTCCTTCTGCTGGAATGATGAAGGGAATGTGACTTTTCTAGGAGGTTTACATATCCATGAAGAGTCGAGAAGTGCCTCGGTTCATATGCGGGAATTCTTTAAGCTTGTATTTCATTACCTTAGTTTGGTAGTCTAAGGGGACTTGATTGTAATCGAGACCATAAGGGAGTGCTGAATCAGGGTTGACGTTGGCAAGTGTGACATAGGGCATGGCTGGAAATTGCACTCTTTTTATTGCTGAAACTACTCCTTCACAGTCGAAAGCAAGGATAGAGCGGATGCTCTTTTCAGGTTACTCTATCATTTTTGAGGGGAATAGTTAGAGTTCCTTCATGAAATATTGACTGTCTTCATAGACTTAGTAGTTGCGTCGGAAATGGGGATGCAGCTTATAGTTGAGTTATAGCAGTTTGTTTATCTCTCCCTTGGTGAAGCTTTCTATCTGCTTTATCAATCCTTCTTTGAATTGTCTGATTTAGTCAACTGATCTGTACACTAGGGCCGAACCTTTGAATTTGTCCCCATTCCTTAAAACTGAATATTCGATCTTCACCTTGCAGTCGTTTATCTTACGATCAAGGTTATTTTGCAGATCACCTATGCTGATTTCCTAGTGAGGCTTTCCAGTCGCTTGCAGGTATGGCCCAAGTCCTTGCACGCAGTATCTGCAAAGGAGACTCCCACGATAGGAATGAGTAAGTGGTTCATCTGTGTGGATCCGACACCTGGATGATTTGAACATCAAAATTCACGGTAACTCAAATCTTAGTTTGAATGCACCAGAAAATACAGAGCACACGCCCACTCTCACTATTGCAGCAGTTTTAGACTTTGGACACCCCGATAAAGCTTCTGCACAGTCAGCCAGAGGACCTGCGCTCTACTGTCACGCGGCTCTAGGAAAAGCTGCAGGGTAAGGAAAAGTAGATAATGACTTTGCAAAACACCATCCGGATGCAGTCTCGGAAAGATGGTCGGCATGCATCGATGAAGGATTTGAATCAAAAGCTTTAATAACTGTCTTCAAGCAAGTTGCAGAATGACCTGCTCATTGTCAAAAAAGAAAACCTTTAGAAGGACAGGAAGATCAAGTACTTACAGGAAGAGCTGGCTTACACTCGTGAAAAGTGCAGGCATTATTAGTCGAAAAGGTTCAACAAGGAAAAGGCCAATAACAGTCTGCATGTAAAGATGCTCACCACGCGACCAGAGCAGGACTTCCCTCGCAGATCTGACTTGGGGAAGAAAGTGGACATTGGACAACTGTTCGACAAGATCCGGATTTGACAAGTGGAGAATTTAGAATTATTTATAGCATAAATAGATTTATCTTGTATACAGCACATAAATCAATGAGGAGACGGAACCTTCGCAGACTCTTCTAGCCTGATTACCAGTAACATGCTGAGCAACAAAGGGAGGCTCAGCGTAGCTACAAAGACGCACTTATCCAGCAGATGGAGTAGCTTAAGGAACGGAAGTAGATGGAACGCCAGCAAATACTAAAAGAATAAGAACGCTTCTAAAGGGAGTTTTAAGATGCCATCGCCAGACAAGTAAACACCAAACTAAAAATAGGGGTGAAGCCAACGAAAAAAGGGGAAGGGCAAAAGCAGCAACAAACTACTTACTGAAGACATCCCTGTAGATTAGTCTATAGAAATACCCAGAACTAAACTCAAAAAGGTCAAATCTATGGAGGCTCTTCAAATCAGCGATTCAGCCACTCCACGTGCGCAACATCAGATCATCGACAGACTGTCCAAAAATATAGTCTTCAACACAATCACCCGGGAAGAGTTCGACTATGACTTGCAGTCGATAAAGCTAAAGCTTCAGTCTCGGCCTATGCAGCAATTAAGCAAACTGAAAAGGACAAACCTGATGGAGAAGCAGCTGTTCTTACCGATGCCTGAGAAGAAAGCGTTCAGCGAGTTGAATTTCAAAAGCAGAGAAGATAGACAACTGGACGACCTACTGATTAATTTGGAGGGATTAGTTCAAAACTGAACTTTTTAATTCATGAAAAAGATCCTCAAAGTGTCAGTGGTGCTGGGCTTTGGTCTATCATACTACGCCTTCCTGTATTGTCCAGGGCCTTATAACATCATGCCTCACATTCTCAATAAGCTTGCTGAGCAAGACTCCTCCTACGCTCTTCAATTAGCTACCTTGATGGTTCGCTTTAACTTTTATAGTCCCAGCTACTCAGACACTTCCATCAGTGTTTTGGGTCGCACATTCAGCAACCGAGTAGGAATGGGTCCAAACTTTGACGTAGACGGGGCCTTAACCCGCCAGCTGCTGAGGTTGGGGTATGGGTTTGTGACTGTGGGATCAATGACCAGGGCAATTTCAGACTTGGAGATGGATCTTTAGTCTGTGAACAAAGTATAATTCAAAGAGAAGACTATGAGTTTTGTTAATCCTGAAGGAAAGAGAGGTCTGCCTTTCTGCTAATCAAGAATCTCTGCATTCTCAAAGGAAGTGCATTAACGGATCATATTGGATGTTTACCTAGACCGCAAGATAATAAGACTGCTGCCTGATCGACTCTAGTTGTAAGTTAACAATCTGCTGACTCATGCATTTTACGTCAGTCCGACTGTCTGCCTGAGCTTAGTTGGAGAAGTAGACAAGCTAGCTCTTCCTTTTATAAAGAAAGAGCTGATTCCCACTCTGTCTAAATTGAAGAAACAAAAAGACCAAAAAACTGCTGTTAAGAGTTTACCCTGAGCTAGGGTTATCTTTCCTAAAGAAGTGTCCTTGTGATGGGTTCATCCTCCAGCTTTAAAAGGGACTACAACCAGAGCATTAGCAGCTCATTTCTGCTCTCAAGAAAAACGGGAAGACAGTGATCGTGGGAGGAAAGGTGGATGCGACAAAGGCAATTCAGGCTGGAGCAGACCTCGTCTAATCGCATGGGGTTGTCTTTGAAGGAGTGAATGGATTAATCTTCAAATGACTTATGACTTTGATTCTGTTACTGATTTATGAATTAATTGCTACTCTTCTGTAGTCCTTTTCCCATACCAGAGGAAATGCTGCAGCATGAACACCACGTCAAATGCCATTGCAAGTAATCCCAGCATCACTTTCACAAGGTTGGTCGGGTTGGGATCTCCTGCTATCCTGCTCAAAATCAGCTGGATGAAAGAAAAAAATCCACCCGTGAAATCCATGAGGATGTTGAAAATGCTCCACCCTGCAGTCGACTTCCTTTTGTAGTTCCAGTATACTTGCGGAATGTACTTGACTGCAGTGATCGCCACCTTGAAATACCCCAGAAAGGAAATGGCATCCCATCGAGGGTCTGGATGAATCAAATCTGCGGTGTATTCCAGGACCAGCAGCAGTGCAACTGCTAGCCAGAGAAATGCGAAGAAGATGAGGGTTATGATGCTGATGCCGTTTTTGCCCCTCTGGTGATTTTTCTACAGGGTAGAAGAGTGCTTGGATACAGGTGAGACTAGTGATCAGCCAGGCATGGTAAGCGAACAGGAGGTCATTAAACAGTACGAGCCCAGTGATTTAGTTGCCTCCTTCAAAGTAGCCATATGTGGAGTAGAGTGACAGGAAGGAAAAGCCGGTGAAGTTGAGGATGAGGAAATCGAGATTCATTCCCTAGACGTTTTTGAGACGGTAGTTGAGGACTAACTGGCCATAGAAGGACACTGACCAGGCGACGAAGTAAATCCATCCGGTCACGTCCACGAATATATCAAGCAACATGAAATCAATAAGCCTTAATCCCATCTGTGTCTGACTGACAAAGCAATAGTTAAGTTAAGGATTGTTATAATTAGATGCTTGTAAAAAATGCTATTTGCTAGCACCACAAAAAGTTGACCAGCAAAATAAATTACTCATTCGGGGAGCCTTTCCTCTGTAGCTAGTGCTTTTTGAAGGGGCAGGGCATTGTGGAGGGAACTCTCTAAGGACTGATGGAACAGTTGAAGCCATCGCACGAAGTCAATATGTCTATCAAGAGCATAACCAAGAACCTCAAGTATATGTTCAACAGCTTGAAAGTCACCTACAATAGACTCGTTGACTAAGAGCTCAAAAAGATTCTGTTCCTTTTGGACTATCCCCTGATCCTGAACGAATCCTCCACGAACGAAGACAAGAACGGATTCTTACAGCTATTTTATAACCACAAAGACACCAAGGATAAGAAGTATCTAAAGAAGATCAAGAGTTTGATTGAATCCAAATCGAGCAAAGAGGAGATGAAGGGGGTTTCTCAGTATATCAGGGATCTGCCTATGAATATGATCGATATCCCTGACAGAATAAGTCAGTAGATCAACATGAATTAGATCATCAAGTAGCTGAGAAAAGAGATCTACTCTGACCAATACACTCATGATCTCGAGAAGGATCACATCTTCCACTTGTACAGTCAGGCCAAAGAAGAACAGTTCAATCACATCTTATAGAAGTGCACACAGTTTTAGTAGTTCTATTCTTAGGACCATTAAATCTTCAGCATCAAAGGACATTGCTTCTATGCCCTGAAGAATTTCCAGGAGTCCATGAAGTGCTACGCCAAATGCATTGAGAACAGCCAGGGCAAAATTGCAGAGTACTACTATAACCGAGGCAACACTTACCGCAGATTATAATAGCCAGACAAAGCCATTAACGACTACCTGTAGAGCTTACAAATTAATCCAGCTCACTAATATACTCTTATCAACCTGGCTCTGACTTACAAGCAGATAAAGAACTACCAAGAGGCCAGGAACGTATATTAGACTATGTTCAGTGACATAGAAGAGAAGAACGTGGCATACTACATCAACTACTCGATTCTGCTGAGCTAGCTGAAGGAGTATTAGAACTCAGAAAAGCAGATTAACAACGGGCTACGTCTCTACCCTTCAAGCAAGGACTTGAAGTCCCAGCTGGAAAGCATTAATTCCAAACTCCATTTCAGCTTATTTCCATTTTGAAATGATTATCAACCAATTGAAAAATCTTTTATCCACCATGGAAAACCCTCTCAGACACATTCTCGCTGAAAGGAGGAAACTCTGCGAAGATCTGGTCCGCAGACGCTTCATCTATGGACCCGGCTTCGAAATATATGGGGGCTCTGCAGGACTCTATGATTATGGGCCTGTTGGTTGCGCCATTAAACACAATCTTTAGGCCACCTGGCGCTAACACTTCATTTTGGAGGAGGACTTGTTAGAGATCTGCACCACCTGTGTCACTCCTGAACAGGTACTAGCCGCTTCAGGGCATGTAGCCAAGTTTGAAGATTTGATGGTGAAGGATCTAAAGTTGGGGACTCCCTATCGGGCTGATAAGCTGATTGGTGATTTTATTGAGAACAAGGTTCAGAAAGACAAAAAATTGACTGATCAACAAAGGGACAAACTATCCGCAACAGCTATTCAGGCAGAAAATATGAGCTCTTAATAGCTGCATAAGACTATAGTTGAATTAGGAATAAAGGCTCCATAAACTGGCAACGATCTCAGTGAGCCCCTTCCCTTTAACTTGATGTTCAAAACCAATATTGGTCCAACCATCAACAATACTGGGTATCTGCGACCTTAAACTGCTCAAGGAATGTTCATAAACTTTCACAAGCTTCTTTAGTTCAACGGGGGAAGAATCCCAATGGGAACTGCACAAATGGGACTCGGGTTTCGAAACGAGATTGCTCCACGGAATGGGCTGTTAAGAGTGAGATAATTCAACATGGCTTAGATCGAATATTTCTTTGATCCTCTAGAACAGACTCACTAAAAATATGCTAACATCAAAGACTTGAAACTTCCCTTTTGGACTGCGAAGGCACAGAGCTAAGGCCAAGGGGTGATTCATTTGAGCATTGCATAAGCTACTGAAAAAGGAATACTCAGCGGCCAATTGATGGGGTATTTCTTAGGCAGGATCTATCTTTTCTTATTAGAGGTAGGCATAATACCAGAAGGCATCAGGTTTAGACAGCATCGTGAAAAGTAAATGGCTCACTATGCCAATGATTGCTGGGATGGATAAGTCTGCACTAGCCACGGGTGGATCGAATGTGTAGGCTGTGCGAACCGTTCTGCCTTCGATTTAGAGCATCACACTAAAAGTTCTGGGCAAAGGTTAGTAGCAGCAAGAAAATTCAAGGAGGCCAAGCCAAGAGAGGTGATAAATTTGAGGATCAACAAAAGTAACTTGGGGAAGAAGTATAAAAAGGAAGGACAGGCACTGATTGGCTACTTAGAAGCCTCATCCGATCAAGAAAAGAAAGAGCTCAAGGAATAGCTCAGAACAGGAAAAGCTGCTCGCATTGTTAATGGAAGAGAGTATGACATTCTGCCTACTGACCTAGAGTTTGAGTAGAAAGTACAAAATGTGATGGAAGAAAAGTTCGTTCCCCACGTCATTGAACCTTCTTTTGGGCTGGGGAGAATAATCTTTGCCATTGTGGAGCACTCGTTCAAAATGAGGGACTAGAAACGTACATACATTTCTCTGAGGCCTAAGATAGCCCCTGTCAAATGCTCACTCCTTCCTCTCATGTCCACTCCTTAACTGTTGGAGTGCATTGCAAACATTCAGATCATCTTGAAAAAGAAGCTTGTTTCATGCAAGGTCGATGACTCTGGACAGTCAATAGGGAAAAGATATGCCAGGACTGATGAAATCGGCATTCCTTTCGCAATCACAGCGGATTTTGATACATTGAAGGATGCATCAGTTGCTATTCGTGAGGTAGAATCTTGTGTGCAGGTCAGGGTTCCCTCCAGCTAATTAGCAGATTTGCTGGTCAGGTTAAGCCATGGAGTTACATCGTGGGAGGAAGTAATGGTTCAATATCCTAAGTTTTCAGTAGACTAGAAAGCATGATTAAAACCTATTTTGATTGTGATGATTGCGTACAGGTGGATTACAAGTATCCTTGATTAATTGATAATTGATAATTAAATGCCTGAACTTGAAGTGGAATGCTTAGGGGCAGGACAGTCAATAGGAAGAAGCTGTGTCATTGTCAAAATATTGGATAGGAGGGTGGTTTTCGATTGTGGCCTAATGATGAGCAGCAATCTTCAAGGACTCAAAAGATATCCAGATTTTGATTACTACCTTGACAAGTACCAGCTCTAAAATGCAACTTAAGCCTTTGACGCAGTCATGATCACACATTTTCACTTAGATCATTGTGGTGCACTCCCATTTTTGACAGGCTAAAAATGGGGATACAAAGGTGCTATCTATGCTTCATTGCCAACCCGCTGCCTCTTGCCTTACATGCTTGAAGACTACATGCGAATATTCCAATAAACAAAAGAAGACTAACCTATATACACCTCCTAAGAGATCCAGAAATGCATGGGTCAAGTTCAGGCTCTACAGCTGGGCGAATAAGTCTATCTCAGGGGCATGAAAATAAAGACTTACTATGCTGGTCATGTACTTGGAGCCTGCATGTTCTTGATAGAGTATAGAGGGATGAAGGTTGTGTATACTGGGGATTACAATACCAGTGCAGATCGACATCTAGCTGCAGCATGGATTGACAGAATCAGACCACACTTGCTTATCACATAAACCACTTACGCTAGCACAATCAGGGATAGTAAGCGTTAGAGAGAACGTAATTTATTGAGATACGTCACAGAGACAGTATAGGGAGGAGGGAAAGTGTTAATACCGGTTTTCGCTTTAGGACGAGCACAGTAGCTGTGTGTACTGCTGGATTGCTTTTGGTAGCGGACAAAGAGCAAAACACCAATTTACTTTGCGACTGGAATGATTTCAAAGGCCAATTTTTTCTACAGGCTCTTTGTGGACTGGTAAAATCAGAAGATCAAGGATACCTTCCATACAGAAAATATTTTCAATTACAAGCATATTGAGGCCTTTGATAAGAATTTGATTAGGGCAAACAGTCCATATGTTCTACTGGCAGCACCAGGCATGCTTCATGGCGGCTTATCCTTGCAAGTGTTCAAGGAGTGGTGTCAAGATCCCAGAAATGCAGTCATCATTCCTGGACACTGTGTCGCTGGCACGTTCGGTGCCAAACTCTTGTCAGGAGTTAAGCAGGCTGTTATTGATAAAAAGGAGTATCAGATCAACCTGAAAGTCTTCAATATCTCATTTTCTGCACATGCTGATGCAAGAGGGATTATGAACTTGATTCGGAATGCAGATCCTGAAACGGTCATGCTCGTGCATGGAGAAAAGGACAGGATGATGGAGTTTTCGAAGGTTCTGGGACATAGGAATTACATGCCTCCTAACCATAAGTTTTGTGCTATACCAGTTACTGCTCCTCCTGTAAAACTAGTTATGGAGCCTGGATTGAAGTTTTTGATGGAGGTGGATGGATCGACGATAGCACTTAATGAGCATTAACTTAAGCACTCTACAGACAACAGAGTTAGTTTTTTTAAAGTGAAAAAGACCTTATTAACTTGAATAAATGATATCTAGTTAGTTATGGTCTGCTGTCACTGTACTGACCATCTGCATGTCATGATGGAGTATATGTTTTACCATTTATCAACTACCATTTTATCATTAAAGGTCATCTGCCATCTAGTAGGGGTTGGGGTTGGGGTTGGGGTTGGGGTTGGGGTTGGGGTTGGGGTTGGGGTTGGGGTTGGGGTTGGGGTTGGGGTTGGGGGTTGGGGTTGGGGTTGGGGTTGGGGTTGGGGTTGGGGTTGGGGTTGGGATCAGGGTTGGAATTGGGGCTTCTTTCGGCATCATCACGATCAGCTTTTACAGCTCGACCAATGCCATATCATAACGTTTCATCTTGACAAGAGTGTTCGCCTTTTGGTACCGGTTGAGGCCATTCCTAGGATCCAAACACTCACTTTTCTCAAAGTACTTCAACGCCTCTGCAAACTCCCTCTTGCTGGTCAATGTCATCCCCATGAACGAGTACAGAATCGGGTTGCGAGGGTTGATAGAGATAGCCCGAGCAAAATGGTCAGATGCCTAATTGTACTTTTCCTGCTTGAAAAAGATTGAGCCTAGCCCCCACCACGCATTGTAGTGCCTAACGTCAAGGTTCAAAGCAGTCTAAAAACATTTCCGAGCTTTGTTAAAATCCTAGTTGCTGACGTATTCCATTCCGCATAGCGAATGGCCATATGGGTTCTGTGGGTTGAGTTGAATAGCCCTAGTGAAGAATCGGATAGCACTGTCATGCTATTTCTGTAGGGAGAAGCAGTTGCCGACGATGATCCAAGTCTATGGGCTGTAAAGGCTTTTTTCAAGGGCGATGTGGGCCAGGTGACATAGCTAGGTGGTCTTCTTTAGCTGCCATAGACAACTGCTGTGCAATTCCAGGCCTTAAAGTCGAAAGGGCTACAGTCTCTGTGCCTCACAATAGTGCCGTTCAGCTTATTGGTACTTCACTGACTCCATGTAGCACCTGCCTATACATGACTGAACCCAGCCTGTATTGATTTGTGAGCTAGGCAGTTTTTCAAACTACTAGATCGCCTCCTGGCATTAAAAGGCACACATTCTTTGGTAGGGGACAGCCAGCCTGTACAAAAAGGCAATGATTTCTTTGCCAGAAGTTGGTTTTTTGCCTGCTTTCTTTCTCGAGTCGTACTTGTAGTCGACAGCGTGACGGTGCTCATTGAAGAAATTGCCAGCGTGCATGATATCACTTGATTTGCCCTCTACGAACTTACCTAGTTTTTGATAAGCTACCCATAGGCAGGGGTTCAATTAGAGGGCTTTTAGTAAGGCTTATCTAGCTTCTTGGTACCTTTGTTGTTTTTCAAGGACTTAGCCTAGAAGCAGAAGGCCGTAGGCTCCACAGGGAACCTGGTCGATTTTACTCATTGCCAAGTTGTTCAGAGTCTAATAGGACAAAAGGGCGCGTTCGGCTTATTTGAATTTGTTGCAACGGAAGGCGGACATGGCCAGTTTGTACCGATTAGAGTCGATTTGACAGTCTTTAAGCAAGAGAAGAGTCTTATAGTGTTTATTTTAAGCCATGTATGAATCAGCCAAAAGCCCCCTGTACTCCTCACACTCTCTGATGGCAAGCAACCTTTCAGCAAGGAAAGAGGCATTATCAGGATGATTCATAGCCAAGCTTTACCGAATTGAATCAACCAGCTGTTGCTCAAGGACCACATTTTCCTCTTCCATCATCTAATTTGAATAATCAATCTGTGCTTAGGGACGGTCAAGAAAGTGCAGCTTTAAATACAGTATGAGACTTTTATCATCATTGTGGTGGTGGTTACTGCGGTTGTTGTTGTTGCTGTTGTTGTTGGGCTTACTGCTTTTATTACTCAAATTGTTACTACTAGGTTGGCAATTCCTTTGCTTCAAAGGCCTTTTCAATGCCTTTGAGCACATTCTCAACCTCAGCATCATGATGCATCTCCTTTAGCGTCTCCTCCCCATCCAGCCTAAAATAGCACCCCTACTTCTCTCTCACCCACTCATGCCTCACAAACCATTCAAAACATCCATCAAAGCCCACCTCCTCCACTCCATCAGCCATCCTCACCCTCTCATTCACCTTCTCCACACAGCTGTCAGCTTGCTAGTAATAACTATGCTCAAACGAAGCTTTGAACTTGATCTCAATTTGGTACTTGGTTATGAGGTAAGCAGCCAGGCTCTAGCTGTTGTCAGAGGGGTTGGATCGGATGTACCAGGTGGAGTATTTCCGGGAGGAGTTTAAGCTGTCTCCTACATCGTAGAGGATGGCGGGGTATTAGCTGATCTTCTAGGTAGGTGGGATATGGACTACAACAGGATATTTGTCCCGCTTGACCTTTGGATCGCCTACAAGCACTGTAATTTGACTCTTTTTGACAATCTTTGGAGGGCAACCTTCCAACAAGTCAAACTAGCTGCCTATGAGCAGTTTCTAGCACAGCAGAGGCTCTTCGTTGAGACTGGTGTGAAGCTAGATTGGCCCAGTTTTAGTTGTTTCTTCAGGCTGTATTTTCTTTATTTGTACGGTTGGACTCAACAGAAATATGCTGCCGAACACGGACGCGATTCTGCTGTAGGCCTGTGCAACATCAGCAGAGCCATACGAGACCATAAGGAATGGAGTCTTCGTGTATATTCCACATGATTAGATGAACCTAAACACTCTCAGAAGAAGATGCTAGACGCTGTGTCCTTCAGCTTAGGGGTTGACAAGATACCCTGCTACCACATAGTAAAACAGATATTTTACCCGCTGTGACATCCCCAGCCTTTCAACCAGCAGTGAACAACCCTTGTCTTTGAGCCCATCTAGCTACTCCACCCACCCCTACTAAAGCTTGGCCTCCTTATTAAACTAATTCAAAGAATTCGGATCCTCCTTCACCCTAGACAGCTTCCTGCCAAGTTGGTGCATAACCTGCAATGCGTTATACAGCTGCTTCTTCTCTTTTAGTGTAAGAAAGGTCGATTTGAAGATATCGCCTTTGGTGAAAGGGACGATGTGCTACTCTCCTTGTTAGAGGATGTAGATGTTGTGCACTGGAATGAACTAGAGGTATTTGTCCATCTATGCGTCTTTCATCAGGGTGGTGGGAAGGCTGGCACCGAAGAGTAGTCTTGGGTCAAGGTCCAAGTTGTAGCCCGAGTATTGGCTAGTTGTGAAGCTTTCCTCGATGAACTGCAATGCTTGTACCCTAGGTTATTATGTCCAGGTGTATCGAAACTAAGTCATTTTTGGGCAGTCAGTCTGTTTTCCAGATGCTGGTGTTGGTGGTAACAACATCTGTTTGAGCTATTTGAGAGTGACAGTGCGATTCCCTGAGCAGTAGCACCGATCAAAATCAAGGACCAGGACAGGCTGTCTATACAGCTTGGCTACATGTGCAGCTAACAAAGCCTGTCTAAGTTGTGTGCCAATGATAACTATGTGATACTCCCTCTGATCCAGCTTGTAACACTCTTCCATCTCCACCTTCAAAATAAAATTTGGAGTGATTCTGAAAGCAGACAATAATTCATTTATTTAATAGACCAATGATAGGATAGATCAGAGGTTTAGCTGACTGCTCAGGTCATGGCATTGTGAAACTGCTTAGTAGCCCAGTTCATCGTATATCCATTTTAACTAGGGGTTAGCCAAAATCTTGTAGGCCTCACTAACCGCCACAAACTACGATCTCTACTGCCTCTGCTATGAGTGCTGACACTTGTCAGGATGGCATTCCCTTGACCTCCTTATAAACGCATGCTTTATTTCTTGGGGGGTAGCAGATGGACTGGCGCCAAGCACTTTATACAAATTTGTATTTATCATTCATTGATACGCATTCATCGAATCGATATTCTTTGGCGGCTGGTGGTCGTACAGTCTTGGTTGTAGGGGTAGTTCTAGCAGTCGACCATCAACATCTTAGGATAGTTGTTCATCTTGTCGACTATCGTGTTTTTGTGTCGACAAGTTTGGCTGGTGTGGTGGTTGGCTGCCCATGCCCTGAAGATACACCCCAGTCTAAAGGTGTCAGCCAACAGTGCCAAATCCCGATCAATTTCCTCAATATAGTCATGGATTCGAGTTGCCCTGCCATACCCTGACATCATAGAAAGGCGGTTGTTATTACTACCACTTTCAACAGACATTCGTTGTCGATGTGTCCCGTTCTCCTTATCCTATAAAGATGATGATCTCTAGCTACACTATTATGCCTGTTAGGTGATGATGTGCTTTATGGGGTCGATACTGCTGCTGTTGTTGTAGTAGTTGAAGTGTGTGTGTGGTGGTTGTCGTCTGCATACTCTTTTGTTGTCTTTAGGTGGTGGTGCCTAGAGTGGTGCTGAGGGGACAGCTGGGCGGGTGAAAATTGGTTGGTTGATTGAGTATAGCCTAGGGAATTAGCTTTTGAGGGTGGATGGGTTTACGGGCTTGTGGAATGGGTTGCCTCGGATGTCTAGTGCTTACAGAAAGGCCTTGCTAGTGATTTTTTCTGACAGTTATTTTTCCTCAGTGAGTTAGTTGTACTTAAGGGAGAGCCTTTAAAGCCTGTTGAACTGCTGCATGCCTTAGAGGGTGACAAGCTGACAATAGTCAAGCACTAGAAAGCGTAGTTGATGAGGGTTGGAAAGCCTGCCAATCCTACTAATATCAGAATACCTGACCTAGATGATTTAACTGTCCTGCTCTTCTGCTACTAGACAACCTGCCAACTCCTTCTCCTTACAGTACTTCAAAATCATCTCTCTCTCTTGATAAGAAGATAGACGTTAGAGTGGTCAATCAACAATTGAGTGATGAAAATAGAACGGCTGATAATTTTATTGTGTAATCTTGATAACATGTCAAATAAAAAGACAACTAGTGCCAATAGAGCTGGGACTAAGATGGACCCAGTCTCATACATGATGACCCTTAATCAGTCCATCAATAAGGAAGTAGCTGCTTTGAAACTATACTAGGAATTCAACATCAACCATCCCTAAAAACGTTACTTTTGTCACTAGTCGACACCTTCCCTGATAAGCCCTAGGTCAATCGCATACTGCTGAAAGAACATTTTTAAAAGGGCAGGACTATCCGTGGCACTGAAGATCAGATGATCGACTTTCAGCTGGAAGAGAGTCTGCCATAAGATATGAAGACCAAGCTTGGCCAGATCGGGATGAAGCCTACCTAGAAATACAACAAACCAATGACCTGCAGCCAGTAGATCGGCTGGTTCGCAGAGCACAAACAGCCCCTTCCCAGCAACTTCGACTACAAGCGGGGAAGCTGCAAGTAGACCACCTACGCAAAAGAGTTTTACGAGATGATGAAGATCAGCCCTTTCTCAAAGAAGAACAAGTGACTTGTGATAATTGTTGGGTCAACGGGATTTTGAGGGGTTGATCCTGAGATTGTGGGACTAAAAGCGGACACCGTCAAGGGCAAGAGCATCACGATACGAGTACTCGTCAGACAACTCGGCGAAGGCTATCCCTTTGGAGGTGCCTGTGTTGGGATCTTTTATAACACGCAGACTGACCACCTGAACTCCTTTCCTCCTAAAGAATTCACGCAAATCAGCCTCACTGCTTGAATTCCCCAAGCCACCCACAAACACCTCCATCTTCCTCCGGTCCGATTGCCCACCTCTTCTCTCGTAATGATGATGGCCGTTGTACCGCTATCCTCCTCCATTCCTTCTATCTTCCTCCTATAGCCCTTCAAGATTCCTGGCTATTTCAAGGCTGACTCCTTGGCTATCTACAGCTAGTCGCTTACTCAACGCCTACACCTCGTCCTTGTACTCCACTGGGATGTCAAAGGCGGCTGATTTGTGGTCATTCATTTTCTTCATGCCTTTGATATCGTCACATGCACGCTGGCTTAGTACTCTTCGTAGAAAGCTGAAGACGTAGGAAGGGCTGTGAAACTCATTGGCGAATTTGGTTATGTAGGTGATGTAGCCATCCATAGAGGTCAGCAACGACCTTTGTTGCACTCTTTAAGTGTGTCCTGATATCAAGGCTAAAGCTTTAGAAAGTGCTTTTTAGGCACCTTCTTCTTGGATGAGCTCAATGGCAATCTCCCCAAAGTAGGGCAGGACATCCTCTGAAACCATCTTGAGAGAGATCCCAATGTCACGTGCAGTCGCCTTCATGATATCTTCAGGTTGTGGTGCACCCACCCTCTTGAACTTGATCTTAGCTACTCTCTCTACCCGATCGATAAGATCCTTGCTCCTCTGGTTGTAAAAGATTACGCAGGTGCCTTGTCGACCTGCCCTGCCTGTCCTCCCAGCCCTATGAATGTAGGTCTCTACATCCTTGGGAGGATCAAGCTGGACAATCAAGTCCACCTCAGGAATGTCAAGACCCCTGGCTGCAACATTGGTCGATACCAAGCATTTAAGCTTACCCTACTTAAACGACTTGAACGTGACCTCTCTCTGTTTTTGGGGTATGTCTCCATGCAGCACTTGCGCCTCTTGTTTGAGATTGGCCTTGAGGATGATTTAGTTGGCCTCCTTTTTAGTCTAGCAGAAGATGATGGTGCGTCCATGTCGTCCTCCATAGCAGCTTACTACATCTGCAATTGAACTGTTGCGACTATGGTACGGACAGTTGATTGCAAGATGTTCGATTGTCTTTGAAGTCTTGATGTTCTAATCTTTGATCATGTCAATGAATAGTCTATCCTATCGCAGGTACTTGTTGGAGATGCTCATCACCCAGTCAGGAATAGTTGCACTGAACAGCAGGATCTGTGGCCTTTCTTCACCCATCTTCCTGACAAACCCGAAGATCTTCTCGATGTCCTCTTGAAAACCCATTTTCAACATTTCGTCAGCCTAGTCAATACAGAGAGTAGTCAGCTTAGCCAGCTGGATGACCTTCCTATCCAGCATGTCGATCAACCTTCCAGGAGTGCCCACAATGACATTCGCCCCTTCTCTGATCTAGCTGATCTGCTAGCCAATATGTGTGCCCCCATAGACATTAACCACTTTGAAGTCCCTTGCCGAGTGCTTCAACGAGTTGATCTCGTTCTTCACTTGGATGGAGAGTTAGCGGGTTGGACAAATAACCAGGAATCTTGTATGATGGGGGCTATTGAACATTTTGTTTTCACGCAGTTTTTAGAGGACGGGTAGGGCGTAGGCGATGGTCTTGCCGGAACCAGTCCTGTCCTTGGCGATTAGGTCTTTGGCTTTTTTGACGGCCTTGAAGGTGGTGTACTGAATAGGGAATAATTTCTTGATGCCCTTGTTTTCGAGAGCTTTGAGGGTCATGGCATCAGAAACATACCTGTTGATAGCATCAATTTCCAGATAATCAGCATCCCTCTCCTCCTCCTCCCCTGAAGACTTCCCCCTCCTCCCACTACTTGACCTGCTGGCACTGCTACTACTACTCTTCCCTCTACTTCTGCTTCTCCTGCCCATGTTGAAATGTATTAATCAAATTAAACAAACTCCAGAGATTCAAATAGAATATCCCGGCAATAATCAGGCCAATCTTTAAATCAACCCTTCTCTAATCAAGGGATGTCTAAGACTGCCATTGTCAAGGCTGTTAAAAAACACAATGTCTCTAAGCTGTGGCCAATGAGGCACATGCCAGATCCCCCACTCTATTAACTTGCCACTGGAAAAACTTTGTTGAGGCTGGCCATTTAACATTTTAACAGTCCGGATATCCTCTAGTTCTTGCTCAGGGATATGCGCATGCCAGCCAACCTGTTCGACCGTGATGGCATTCACTTCCCTCTAGCCATTGCCTCCTCCTACAATAACCTCCAGGCTATCCAAATCCTACTGAGCTACAAAGCTAACCCCAACCTCAAAAACTACAACAATTAAAACAGTCTGATGCGAGGCGCCGACTAAATCACGCCTGACACAGCCCGTGCTCTCATCCAAACAGGACTCAACCCCTGCTAGATATCCCAACAAGGCCAATCAATCCACATCGCGATCAGTGGTCGTAATTACTAGCTAGCGTAGTTCCTGTTCTAGCAGGGGCACTACAGTTTGGATGTGATGGCAGGTCGAAACAAGAATTTGTTAGCGATGGCGATCAAAGCCAAGTTGAACTAAATGGCCGTTAAGATCCTCAAGACAATGATTGAAAAAGGAGATAGGGTGCATGACTGGATGGTGAGCGTGAGAGGTAGAAGCACGAATAGTCGGCTGGCTTGTCTCGCTATGCAGAATGGTAATCTAGAAGTTATCAGGCTGGTTAACTAGCTGATACCGTAGTACAGCTTACGAGTTAGGAGCAGAAGCAGATCACGGGCTAGGAAAAACAACACCTAACACTGTTATCAAACTCGTTCTACTACAAGGATGCTGCTTCGCTAAAAGAGGTAGCATGAAAGCTAGCAAAAACTAGTAGAGAAATATTGTAAAGAAGAAAAGCAAGTTTCGATCTGGAGCAAGACAAACATTTTGTAATGGCTGTATTTTTTTATTTTCTGTGCCGCTGCTTTTCACTGGTCTAATCGTGGAACATGACCTTCGCCTAACCAGCTATGAATAACGTCAATTAATTTATTTATTAAATCATATTTTATATATATAAACATTCTGCAGATAGTGGTCTTCTCTCTGGATCTTATTTCCGTTTAGCTTGGCTGGCTGTCCAGTTGGACAGTTACTAGGTTGTTCAATTGATCAAGCTAAAATGTTTTAGTTCTTATTAAACAACGTGTAGTCTTACGTCTCCTTGGCTAAGTTGTTCATTTTATCTGTATGATAGTCAGAGACTAAAGGATTGGAAATCCACTGAATTCAAACGTAGCTAATCCATGTTTAGTACATCACCAGTCTCCTTTTAATCGGTTGGTGATCTGTCTTGTAGTAATTCAGACAGTTTGTTTTTCTCTGGTCCCTTGCATGTACGACAGAAGTCTATTACAATTGAGGCAGACTGCAGATGAATGAGGTCCATTGTTTAAGGTATTTTAAACAAACAGAACCAGCTATTTGGTTATTGCTTCTGTTTAGCATGTTAGAGCATATTGACATGTGACTCTAGATTAATTATACAGGAGTAGTGACATGGCACGCAAACTGTATCCTAATAGTCAAAATGGTGAGTTGCAAGGACAAGTACAATGTTCTGAAGTTCTCACTCAAGTTGCAGGTTGGACAGTGTAATAATATGCAAAATCGCATGGACATACACATTTTTAATTAGCAGTTAGTAAGGGTGATATATTGTTTAGCCACAAATACTTGTTGTTTCTTCCTTAAATATAGTTACTAGGGCAAAACAGATATAGTTCCTTTATAATTAACATCATTCAATAATATCTGCTCATTACTCACATCTTTGTGTGAGTGCTGGGGTTCAGCCTGATGCTTAGGAAATATCATCTTGCAAGATAAGGGAATCAGTGCTGACTGTCAGCCGATAGGATTGCTCCATTGCAACGAAGATATTCCAAGTAGAGAAATTGACGCCCTACAAAAACTTCAAAGGAACTTATTTCCTAAGCACATGAGGTTGAGCCCAATCAAAAACAGGTGCTATCCAAATCATTCCAAAAATTAATTTTTCATTCCTAGGTTACGCATCACTAGCTTTTTGAACTACCTGCTGAAGGGTCAAATTGGAAATAACCATTTTGAGGAATAGAGATCGTATGCAATTAATGAATGATTCTGCTGTTGTTAAAGATGGGTTGTAATTGGTGATCGAGTTGAAGTAGGAGTTGGTTAAGATAAAGGTGAAGTCATAGGAGTGGCAAAGATGCAATCGGGCATGCTTAAGGCTTGATATTGATTAGATATTTATATTATGAAGTGTGGAACGCTATATTTCTGTGATAAATTAATAATGCAAGTGTAGATCTACTGTCCGGCAAAAGTTGGGGTTGGGGTTGGGGTTGGGGTTGGGGTTGGGGTTGGGGTTGGGGTTGGGGTTGGGGTTGGGGTTGGGGTTGGGGTTGGGGTTGGGGTTGGGGTTGGGGTTGGGGTTGGGGTTGGGGTTGGGGTTGGGGTTGGGGTTGGGGTTGGGGTTGGGGTTGGGGTTGGGGTTGGGGTTGGGTTACAAACAAAAAAGAACAAAGCCAAAATATTGTAAATTCTCAATTCACTAAATGACTAATAGTCGGACTATGCCTTATTCCTATTTGAGGAAATAAGGGGTTGGGGTTGGGGTTGGGGTTGGGGTTGGGGTTGGGGTTGGGGTTGGGGTTGGGGTTGGGGTTGGGGTTGGGGTTGGGGTTGGGGTTGGGGTTGGGGTTGGGGTTGGGGTTGGGTTGGGGTTGGGGTTGGGGTTGGGGTTGGGGTTGGGAAATCCATCTATCTCACAGGCCTGGGCGTTTACTCATCAAATTTCAATTTCAACCTGATTGGAATTAACGTATTGAATCGTTAAGGAATATCATAGGTTCTATACTTCAACTAGAAAAGGAGATAGAATATCACTCTTGCCATGCTATATTACAGACAAAAGTATAGACCTATAAATTCGCAGCTTGTAATGACCGAAAGTTTTATGAATTTGAACAGTTGTGTGGAAAACAAGATGGTGCATTCTATAAACGTGGGTCTAGTAACTAACCAGCTTCTAAGTCGATTGGATAACCTGAGATTGATAAAATCGCGACAGGGAAATTCAAGCACATCAAAAAAATCATTGCTTGTAAATATTGTATAACCAGGTGATAACAAAATAGGTGATGTTGGGCTTGAAATATTATACAAAAAGTCACATTTTCCAGAGATCTAGTACTTTGATCTAAGTTTATTTGTTAATTAGGATCTAACTAAATTGGCAATGAAGGGGGTGAAGTATCTGGCCAGTTTATAATGGAATCAACTGATGGTCCTTGATTTGGGGTTCAATAAGATTGGCGATTCCGGATGCTAATACCTTTCAAAATCAAACTGCCTAACCTCCATTCCCTCATTCTTGGTAAAAATCTGATAACGAAGTAAGGTATAAAATTCTTGGTATAACCCAAATGGTAATTCCTGTAAGAGATCAGTTTTTGTAATTTTTATAACAAGGGGCCATTGAAAATAGGTAATATATTGGCGACTGAGATAATCAAAGCAAATTGGCCCAACATGAAAAAAATTTGTCTTGGGGTGAATGATCTCAGTAGTGATGGTGCACGATAACTTTCACAGTCAAAATGGCCGAACTTAAAAATCATGGATTTATGTCTGGTTGTTAACCAGGGAGTAATAATATCGGTGACAAAGGAGTTGAATTCCTGGAGAGGTCGAATTGGCCTAAATTGGAAAGATTGAATCTTGGAAAAAATAGTATCAGTGATATAGGGGCAAGTTTCCTAGCCCATTCAAAATGGCAATAACTTACGCATCTTTACCTAGGTGGCAACAAGATTTCAACTGTGGGTGCTAATTAACTGATCCTAGGATATCCCAAGCTAAATTTCATCGATCTTTGTACCTCTATTAACAAGCTCGTAACAGAATAGATCCTTCCTCATCCAAGATAGATAAATAAAAGTCAGGCCCCTACATCCAATTATGAACACCCTCTATCAATTAATCAATCAATCTATCAGTAATCATCAAATAAATCATATTATAATGGGAGGTAGTCTAAGAGTTTATTTTGTTCGAGGGTTGTGGTGTGTTCTTTTGTTGGGGATGTCCCTTAGCCAGTAAAGTTAGCTTTTTTTGTTAATGATTCGATAGGCCATTCTATTATTCTCTACTAAGCGCCAGTACTCATCTTCTTTTGATAATCGTTTATGCCTGATCAAAGGTTTGGCTATTTTTTCCTTCCTACGATTGATATTTTACAATCTTTTCAGCATCGATAGGTTTTATTCCTTTATCTTGTTATCGCGGATTAAGTTCTGACTGTAAAACCCGATTTCGTGGGCATGGTTGTTGATAATCTAAGGGCTCTTTTTCATAGGCCGCTTTCGCTAGCCTGGTTAAGCACTTTACATATATTCTGAAATATTAAATTAACTGCAGATTTTATATAAAAAGCTATTTTTTTTGTATTAAGTGCTTTTGTTTTACTCCATCCCAGCATAAGCTAGCTATAATTGTAAACTTTCTTTTAGATCCATCTTAGAAAGTGATATATCAATAAATCATACAACAATCCTGTACGTTTTCTTATGTTTTTCTCAATTTTTGTTTCCTTAATCTATCTTTTTCCTTCTACTACTCTTCCATCTACTCAGCACTCTTTTCATCTAACTTCTACGGCATTTTCTTTGGCAAAGGAAAATTTATTGACTCAAGGTCATCAAAAAATAGTTGCAAAAATTCATTATCCTTCTGGTTAAAGGCAACTGATTGCTGAGCTAGTTTTAGTTTCTAAGCATTTGAGGTCTTGATCTAACCATCTGCGAATTAATTTTAGAACATGAAGCTAATCAACCCGGTTAGCATCATCCCGATAGTCCCAATTATCTTTCCAACTTTCCGGATGGTGCGAAGTGAAGCTCATGCAAACGTTGTAATTAGTCTTAAAACGGCCGTTTGGAGTCTTAAACTGAATGTTGGGAGGTTTGAACGGATAGTTCTAAGGAATCATGATTACTCCATGGTAAAAACCATCTTTGAAAGGATGATTCATACCATGCATACAAAAATGCCACAGTAACATATTTTTTGGGGTGGGCCTTGCCAGACAATTTGGAAGGGGATCTTTTTTTAGGATCACGTATTCCTTAGTGAGTCTTTTGATGGTGACTGGGTTATCCATGTTTTGAATTAAATTATAATGTATGAATGGAAGGTCATTCTGAGTTAATTGTAAGTTTACCAAGCAATTTCATCTACACTTTCAACACTTATGAATAAGTCGATTAGTGTAATGCATTATAATAGAATGCTAAATAAACTTAAGTTAGATAACGATGATTTTAAAATTTATTTATGATTGAATCACACAGTCACTTTAACTAAAAGTGTATTTGCGAAATCTGCACTTGTGGCAAGCATCACTGCCCACATCCGAGACCCAAGGGGTAATTTAACACCAGCTACAAGGCAAGTTACCAAGGTGTCTAATTATCACCTAGCTTAAAACAACAGCAGTTGCCTTCTCCATTGATGCAGGCTGCCATCCAACGCACGGTTATCCCATTCTAAGGATAATCTTAGTACA
This sequence comes from Lipophrys pholis, assembly GCF_963383615.2. Classification (NCBI taxonomy): domain Eukaryota; kingdom Metazoa; phylum Chordata; class Actinopteri; order Blenniiformes; family Blenniidae; genus Lipophrys; species Lipophrys pholis. The sequence goes on along the minus strand of NW_028291933.1, from coordinate 5,108 downwards.
AGAGAATCTACAAAAACTCACAGAATCCAGAGCTCTTTGAAAGTCAACGTAGATAAGCTATTTAGCAGTTTCATGATCGACAAACAAAATCGCAACTCCCGTCAACTCGCTTTTAGGGATAGTCTTCTTATAAGCACAGCTACAAAGTTCCTGATCCTGTACATTCACCTAAAATTGAGAAGGTATCAGCCGTTATCGACCAATCCTCAATGAAAAGGGTGCCATTTGAAGGGGAAAGTTCATATAAACATGACTACCTTAAACCAGTCAATAGTCCAGCTATAACCAAATTAGAAAAGGCCCAGCCTGTCTATAACTCTCATCTGCCACTTAAAGCTGCTCCTTTCTAAGGAGTATCATCCTACAAGCAGCACTATCTCAAGCCTTAAATGTCTCCTGTGCCAGTCAAAGCCACCTCTCACCATGTTCAAGACCTACCAAAGTCAAAACGTTCGTTTTGAGGGAATGTCCAGCTACAATGACCACTACACCAAGAAAGACAACCAGAAATATCTCGCAGTTAAGCCCTAGCAATAGGCTTGCCCTATAACACGTATGAAGATACCAAGTATCAACTACACTCAAAAAGAGCATCTGAACTATAACTCAGCAAAGAAGCTGTTCATTTGAACATACCAAAATGATGCACAATCATATTTATTTTAGTTTTTCTTTATAATATCATGTGTTGCTAACAAAGTGTAAGATGATTATTATTATTAATCCAATCACATTCTACTTGATTCCCTTCATATCGCGATGTTTAATTCTGGTCGGGTCTCCCCTCCTTCCAGAAGCTATTCAATCGTTTCGCTAAGTTATTGATGTGTCTTGTGCCTGTATAGTACAGCTCTCCAGTTTATCCGGATCCCGTGGAATTACGTCAGGTGATTTTTTTTTTGACAATCTGAATTCGGGTGCTTCAGAAAGACTTGTCCTGGGGATCTGAGGATGTCTATGACTGCTTGACAGCTGGTGGTCGTTCCTTGTCATCCGGTGTTGGTAGATTTCAATAGAAATCATCCAGTTTTGTAGACTATGAGTTCTGATGTCCCTAGTGATGAGCTTGAGTGTTGAGTCTTTAAGGATGGGTGAGTAGGCAGTTTTATATGCTTGCGCAATGCTGTGAAGTAGCTATCCTGCATGGTGCTTGCACGATCACTAGCTACATAGCCAGGGTCTGACACAAGTTGTAGGATAGCCGTAGATCGTTTGGCTATGACTCTGTAGAGCTTGAGGCATAAAAAAAGTCAAGGAGCAGCTTGTTTACTGCCTTCTATGGTATCCTTTTTTTGGCACCACCATGATCCCACTCTTCTTGTCATTCACTTTCATGTAACGATCCATGGTCCATGCCTTTATTGATCAGTTCTTGGGAGGAGTGATGAAAATGAGATCGTATGCGTTCATGACTAGTTTACTGTCATGGAAGCCCTGTTGAGCTTCCTGACGATGATGATTAATCTAATCACATTCTACTTGTTCCCTTCATATGGCGATGTTGATTTCTAATGCTCCTTGCGTTTTAGCTTGTAGTAGAGAGGTGCCTCCAGTAGTCCGATGCTTGGGCTAATCACGACGATTGCTTCAGACAAAAAAATCTTGCCGAGTAATGTTCTGTGCTTCTGAAGTGCTTGTCAGTAGCTGGTAGAATTTGAAACTCATTTTCTCCATTACTTTTAACAACATCATAGTTTCTTATAGCACAACTTGCATGCAGAATTTCCCTAACTTAGTATCTCTGATGCAGACATAATATAAATGAGCAAGACAATGTCCTACAACAAAGCACCTGCTCGTGATGGATTGCTTGATTCCCTCTTCCAAATTGCAAGAGACTGTGATCGAAACTCAAACTAATTATGCATTTCCTGTCAGAAGAAGATTTCCTTTTATCCCCCAGCAACTCCCCAAATTGATGAATACAGACCCATTGTGGTTTTAAGCCCCGTAGTTAAAATGCTTGAGAGCAGACTCCTATCTAAGTTAAGAACCTACTGCAAGAATATATTTGATTGGAACAATTTGGTTTCATTCCAGGATGTTCGATCGAATAATGCAAACTGGGGTTGATAGCAGAGATTGAAGGGCGTAGAAAAGCCTCAACTGAAACTGTACTGTTTTAGTTGACTTTCGGAGTGCATACGATTCAGTGGGTCAGTGGGTAGAGATAAGTTATTCCAAATCATTAAGTAAAAGCACATTTTCTAGGGTAGTTAATTGCAACTGTTGTAATTTATCTTATCCAACACTTATGTACAGTGGGCGAAGCATTAGGATAACAAATGACGTTGCACAGGGCTCTACATTGTCACCCATGCTGTTCGATCTGTATGTAGATTCTCTCATCACTCAGCTGGACTCTTTACTCGCCAAACTTCGAGCCAGATCTGGCTAGTATTTAACGTGCTCGCTAGATGTAAGATGCGTACTTTTTTGAGATCCTGCATGCGAAGTGCTTGAGTACATCAGACCAGTATTTTTAACAGATGACGAGTTCTTACCTGGCTTCCTGCTCATGTCCTTGCTTCAATAGAAGAGACTTTTATTCATGCACTCTCTCCTTGACTTACTAGTCAGCGGACTGCTTCAGTTCCTCAGCGCCTTAAGCCTTGATTTCGTGCTAGTCAATCTGGAGTCTGACTGACTCTTCCACAACTTGCGTGTTCAGACACTTCAACAATCAAGTTGTTAAGCATGGATGCCACCTACTGCAGGTCACCTCTGACTTTCACTGCAGCAGCATGCAACTGCTCCAGTCCTCCTCTCCGAATCCTCTCCACTTCATCTTCCATGGAACGTAGACCAGCCCGCATCTGTTCGTAGCCTTCTACCGTCTCACCTTGCATGACTCTCTGCTTCCCTTCCAGCTGCAAACCTGAGCACTCGCTAGCAGAGTTCACCAGACCCTCGGATGGTCACCAGTTTGGCCAAGGCCTTCTGTCGGTATTGTTGGACAAGTGCGATCACTTCATCGCACATCTGGTTGATGTGACCACTGGCCTCCGTTCGGTCAGTCTCCATGGTCAGTCTGTCGATGACCTGGGATGGGTTGAGGTCAAGTCCGATGAGGCTGTCGGCTGCCACCCGTTGTGCTCTTATGCACATCTGACAGTGGAGAGAATGATGGGAGAGGTAGACAGCTGGATTGGCATACGAGCATGAACAGTGGTGTACCTTGCCACGGAAGGAGGGGTCAAGGCTTTGAATGGCTTGGACTTGTTGTTCAAAGTTGGACATGAGTATTGAGTTTGATTAGTGACGTGTGATTCAGGCTTTTATAGTCAGTGAAATAACGGCAATCGAAACCCCTGTTTTGATTGATCGTTGCATATTCACATTCATATTCAATTGATGTACTGTAGATGTTGATTTACAAAGGTGGTGGTTAAGTCTTAGTCCCAAGGGGTTGGGGTTGGGGTTGGGGTTGGGGTTGGGGTTGGGGTTGGGGTTGGGGTTGGGGTTGGGGTTGGGGTTGATTATCATCTGGTTGTGAACGTCCAATTCTGTAGGTATCCTTCGCTTGCAATACGAAACAAAATCATCTATATTGAACAGCAACGGGGAGTGCGTGATGTTCTTTGTTAATGGACTGCCTTCCAGGAATTAATGACAGGACTAATAACAAGATACTCCTTGGCTGTCAATCTGCCTAGGTATCTTATTGCACATTTGCTGCTCCAATAGGCTGGGTCAAGAAACTTGAGAATACTACTGCAGGAACAGGAGTCTAGAATGTGAGGGGAGGAGTCATCTTGGTACGCCTTAGTCATAATCCCTCATCTCTCTTGCTCTAGCGGTGCTTGAATGTGCAAATCTGATTCAATGAAGCGACAGTTTGTTCGAATAACCTGGTTCATAAGCTTATATACCTCTAAGTCTCGATCTAAACCTTAAACCTGGGTGGCTAGAAGAGATGTGATCTGACTTGCCGGTTGGTTCAATACTGATAGTTTAAAGAGGGACTCATTATTGCTGAAGATGTGATGTTCCACGGTGGTGGTTTTATGTGACTACAAATCATACTTGATAACATGGTCGAAACCGATCTCCTGAATAGTTAACTTACTGATTGCCTTAGTGAAAGCCTAAAAAAGATCCTCCTCCCTAATGTTGCAATAAAACACCTAGTAGGCAGATTGATTCCCCTTGAATGAAATATTCCCTAAGACACCAAAACGAAGAGTATCTTGCCCATCGTTTTGATTAGTCTAAATTTCTGGAAGACTAAACTGCATTCTCAAGGAATATTGCCACCAAACAGTAACGGAGATTTGGACTCATAGAAAAATGCTCCATTGACGAATTCATGCTGTCACTATTGGCGAAAGTTAAGCGCAGGAATAATGTCTGCTCTTCATCGACTTTAAAAGCCCTTATGATAATGTAAATGAAACACTCTGCTCATCAATGTGGTGAAGACCGCAAAGTTTTCAAGAGAGAAAGCGATGCCAATTTACTAAAGCTCGCTTTCCCTTTGTTGTTCAATTCCTTGTATTTCGTATTAGATGTGAAAGGTAGAAGAAACATTGAATGTTACTGTTCATTTTCGTTGAAATCTTTATACAGCATTTGATAGGTAGGTGCGACATTATTTTAAGCTTCAATATTATAAAGTTCATTTTGGACCACCAACATTCATCAGCTATAACGCAGCAGGTCTTTCCTACAGAAAATACTTATTAGTCGGGGTTGGGGTTGGGGTTGGGGTTGGGGTTGGGGTTGGGGTTGGGGTTGGGGTTGGGGTTGGGGTTGGGGTTGGGGTTGGGGTTGGGGTTGGGGTTGGTGGTTGGGGTTGGGGTTGGGGTTGGGGTTGGGGTTGGGGTTGGGGTTGGGGTTGGGGTTGGGGTTGGGGTTGGGGTTGGGGTTGGGGTTGGGGTTGGGGTTGGGGTTGGGGTTGGGGTTGGGGTTGGGTTGGGGTTGGGGTTGGGGTTTGGGGTTGGGGGTTGGGGTTGGGGTTGGGGTTGGGGTTGGGGTTGGGGTTGGGGTTGGGGTTGGGTTGGGGTTGGGGTTGGGGTGGTTGGGGTTGGGGTTGGGGTTGGGGTTGGGGTTGGGGTTGGGGTTGGGTGGGGTTGGGGTTGGGGTTGGGGTTGGGGGTTGGGGTTGGG
>NW_028291934.1:120000-168259 GCF_963383615.2 Lipophrys pholis | reverse complement strand
ACGTCACCAGTCCTTAAGTTTGACTTTCACATGACAGCAGAGGACATAAGGCCCGTGGACCAGAACCCACCAAGAGGTCCATTCTGGTCCCACCAAGCCAGGAGCTTTAAAGGATTTAGACACTTTGTTTTGACATTTCAGGGGATTTTCACAATAAGTTTCAGTTAAACTGACTTCATTTTCAGGAACTGATGGAAAAATATAGAGAATTTAATTACAGACACTGAATTTAAAGGTTCTTATAGCACTGGAGGAGGAGGAGGAGGAGGAGGAGGAAGAGGAGGGGGAGGAGAAGGAGGAGAAGGAGGAGGGGAGGAGGAGAAGGAGGAGGAGGAGCAGGAGGGGGAGAACAGAGAAAGAGGAGGAGGCGCAGGAGGAGGAGGAGGAGCAGGGGGAGAAGGAGGAGGAGCAGGAGGGGGAGAACAGAGAAAAAGGAGGAGGAGGAGGAGAAGGAGGGAGAGAACAGAGCAAGAGGAGGAGGAGGAGGAGCAGGGGGAGGAGGGGGAGGAGGAGGAGGAGGAGGGGGAGGAGGAGGAGGAGGAGGAGGAGCAGGAGGAGGAGTAGGAGGAGGGGCGGAGGAGGAGGAGGAGAAGTAGGAGGAGGGGAAGAGGAGGAGGAAGAGGAAGAGGAGGGGGAAGAGAAGGGGGAGGAGGTGGAGGAAAACAGAGCAAGAGGAGGAGGAGGAGGAGAACAGAGCAAGCAGGGGAGGACGAGGAGGAGCAGGAGGAAGAGGAGGAGCAAGAGGAGGAGCAAGAGGAGGGGAGGAGCAGGAGGGGGAAGAGGAGGAAGGGCAGGAGGAGGAGAACAGAGGAGGAGGAGGGGGAGGAGGGAGAGGAGGACTGTGTGTGTGTGTGTGTGTGTGTGTGTGTGTGTGTGTGTGTGTGTGTGTGTGTGTGTGTGTGTGTGTGTGTGTGTGTGTGTGTGTGTGTGTGTGTGTGTGTGTGTGTGTGTGGTGTGATCCAGATGTTGGAGGACAGAGATGGACTGAGCTCTGCAGCATGTTAGTGATCAGCATGTTGATGAGACTCTTCTCCTCCTGGTGGCTTCAGCTGTTTGGACTTTACATTTCTAAACTCTTCCAGTCTGAACCTTCTTCAGTCTCAATGACTTCAACATCAAACTTTGTCCTCTAATCTCACTTCTTTCTCTCTTTATTCAGGTTGAGGGGCTGCAGGTTGTCAGAGAACAGCTGTTCTTCTGTGGCCTCAGCTCTGAAGTCCAACCCCTCCCTCCTGAAACATCTGAAACATCTGGACCTGAGTAGGAACGAGCTGCAGGATTCAGGAGTGGAGCAGCTGTGTGGTTTTCTGGAGAGTCCACTCTGTAGTCTGGAGACTCTGGGGTCAGTTGACTGTCTGTTACTGTTGTAGAAGGAGAAATGTTTGTGAGCAGCTGTGATGTGAGACTCTGATCCTGCAGTGAGAGATGGACTGAGCTCAGCAGCTTGTTACTGATGTGTGTGGACATGAGGAGGAGTGGGGATGTTGTGCTGACATGTGGAGGATGAGTGTGATGAAGATCCACAACAACAGAACAGCTCATTGATCAGGACACAGTAATGTGGAGCTGCTCATTTCTCCATCAACACATCTGATTGGTTCTCCTCATTCATTCTGCTGCTTTCTCTCTTTATTCAGGTTGAGGGGCTGCAGGTTGTCAGAGATCAGCTGTTCTTCTGTGGCCTCAGCTCTGAAGTCCAACCCCTCCCTCCTGAAGGAGCTCGACCTGGAATGCAACAACCTTCAGGATCCAGATGTGCAGCAGCTGGTTGGTCTTCAGCAGAGTCCAGACTGCAGCCTGCAGACTCTCAGGTCAGTAGATGTTGGAGTGAGTCCATGCTGCTTCCAGCAGGTTTCTACTAAACACAGTTAGTGTGAGAACAAAGATCCAGAGTTTGACTGCTCTGTGAGGCTGTGAGAGGAGAACGCTGAGCAGCTTCAGGATTGGACAGCAGAGGACACAGTCAGCCAATCAGAGGAGCCTCAGGCTTGTTGTGTTGGTCTGACAGTGGTGGTCCTTCATGAGCTCTGAGCTGCTGCTGTGGACAGGACTGAAGTCCTGGCTGCTCCACAGAGACTCTCCTCATCACCTCTCATCTCTCTCATCTCTCTGCAGCTGGAGGGGGAGCTCTCTGTCTTTCTGGGTGATGGACAAGTCAGGTCGGAGACGCTATGTGTTCTGAAGATCCACTGAGGAGAGCAGAGAGGACGCTGTGAGAATCCAGCATCGAACCAGGGTTCTCTGGATGTGACGCAGAACCATCACTGCGTGGACTGAACCTCTTCCTCTTCCTCTTCTTCTTCTTCTTCCTCCTCCTCCTACTCGGACTGCTCCTCCTCGGACTGCTCCTCCTCCTCCTATCATCCTCCTCGTCCTCCTCCTCGGCCTGCTTCTCCTTTTGCTGCTCCTCCTCTTCCTCTTCCTCTTAATCTTCCTCTTCCTCCTCCTCCTTCTCCTATACCTCCTCCTCCTGCTCTTCCTCTTCTTCCTCCTCCTGCTCCTGCTCTTCCTCCTCCTCGGCCTGCTCCTCCTCCTCTTCCTACTATTATTCCTCATCTTCCTCCTCCTCCTCCTCAGCCTGCTTCTCCTTTTGCTGCTCCTCCTCTTCCTCCCCATCCTGCTCCTCCTCCTCCTCCTCTTCTTTCTCCTCATCCTCCTCATTCTCCTCCTCTTCCTGCTACTCCTCCTCCTCCACCTCCTCCTCCTCGGCCTGCTCTTCCTCTTCCTCCTTCTCCTCCTCCTCTTCCTCCTCCTGCTCCTCCTCTTCCTCCTTCTATTCCTCCTCTTCCTCCTCCTCCTCCTTCTCCTCCTCCTCCTCCTCATGTGTTGGTTCATTGTGTTGGGCCTGGCCTCCATGGCTCACCCCCTCAGGACAAAGGAACATTTGGTCGCCACTGGAAAAATTCGCCATTGGTCATATGACCCCCACCAGGGGGTCCACAGCAACCCCTCCCTGGAAGCTGCATCCCTGCACCTCACCACCAGGGGGATCCACCAACTCCATCCACAGCCGTAGAAAACACCCCGGAAACTCTGAAGCCAACCCCGCTCTGATTGGCCAAGGCCATGGTGAGCACAGCAGGGAGCCGGACCATGATGCGCCGGTATAAAAGTCCAACCTGCGAAGACACACCGTCTCCAAGACGGATTCACGTCCATCCAGACGCAGGACTTCGTACGGAGACACAAGGAGCCACGTGTTAACTCACGTGGACCGGCCCAGAACTTTTTAACTCCCTTCTCTCTCTCCCCCTCCTTCACTAATCCACCGCCGCTCCTGTTATCTGATCAGATAAGCTCACACACACACAGTCACATTTAGCAGCCAAACTGCTATCTGGTGCTGCTAAACCACATCCACATCCATCACCAGAGTTCTAACTGCATGTCCCGTTAGAACTCCGGCGCTCAGAACCGGGCCCACAAAGTCCACCAGTCTTTATGGGAGTAGGTGAGACCGCGTCGTTCCGAGACCCCCTCGCGCATACTCGTGCAACGGGCGTCTTGTTTATCTGGTCGCTAAGCAACCGCTGCCTCCCCAGAAAGAGCGAGTCAAACGCCTCTAGTGGTCACGTGGGTCATTGAAATTCCTCTTGACATCCACCTGGTGGACACATCAGGCCATTGCGCTCTCCCTCTGCCCGCCACCGCATGCCCCTAGTGGTTGTCCTGGTCACCACACTGACCCGCCAACGTCTGCCTCCCTCTGGTGGACATTCAATGTCATTACACCCATTCCACTCATCACTCCAGGCCAGACACACACACACACACACACACACACACACACACACACACACACACACACACACACACACACACACACACACAAACACACACACTATTTGTACATAGTGTTTGCTGTTTAATAGATTAGATCTCCGTGTTAGATGTCGTTTGTTACTTGAATGTGTTGATTTATTAGACGATTTATGAATTATTTAGGAAATAATCCATTTTTATTAATAAACGCCTGTTAGCTGAATTGAACGATTCTTGGTGATTATTGTGTATTTATTGTTGACAATTCACTGGTTTGTAACAGTCTGTGCTCGGATCTCACACCTTCCCTTTTATTTAAGATTGTTATATTTTTACACAGAAATTAGGGATGCCCCGGTCCGATCGGTAGATATCGGATCGGGGCCGATATTAGTGATTTGTGAGTGATCGGAAATCGGCAAATCCAGCCGATCACCCCGCTGATCTACAAAAAGAAAAAAGAAAAAAAAGAACGCGATCCTCAACATCCCCTAATAACCACAACAATCAGGGACTAGAAGCTCCGGTCTAGCTGCAGAAGCTAGATGCAGGCGGAGCGGGGCCATAGAACTATAAAACTAGAGTTATATATTGTGGTTTATGTGTTTCTGTGCAGAAGTCTGCATCTAAATTTCTATGTGGTCTGTCTTCTTCTGCTTTCTTATTGTGTTTGGTGAGTCACAGCGCCCCTAAAGGCCCTGCATGTGTACTACATGCCCTGAAGCCTCGTGTTGGGGCTCACCATAGTGAGGTGTGGATGGAGGTTTGTTGGGAGAAGGCCAGGGAGAACAAAGATTGTTTTTTCATTGTGTGGATGTACCCCCAGTTTACAACAACAACTAAAGAAAAAGCCACACAGAAGCAGCACACTCGGTGCGGCTTTAAAATAAAGGATTTTAAAAAAAAAAAGGATCAGTCCCCACAGGGGAGCGATATGGCAAAAAAACTAACCCAGAAGGTTCCGCTAGTTTGAAGGGAGACTGGGATATTCTGATCAAGTTTTTGAGAGAACTATGCTCAGACTACTTTTGTCAAACAGGTTTTACCACTTTGAAGTAGAATTAAGTGTTTATAATTCACATTAACATGTAAATGTTTTGTGACAAAGCTTCTGCCAATACTGCTTCTAGCTTCAGACATCTTAGTTGCTCCAAAAATCGACTATTGAGTTTCTTTGCAAATAGCAATGTAAGTATCGGATCGGGAAAGTATCGGTATCGGCCGATACTCAATTCTGAAAAATTGGATTGGTATCGGGAGCAAAAAAGTGTGATCGGGACATCCCTAGCTTGCACACCTGACCCCCCCCCCCCCCCCCCCCCACCCACACACACACACACACACACACACACACACACACACACACACACACACACACACTCAGCCAATCACAGGCCACCTCGCTGTCATGCTGCGTTCATGAACCATAAAATTAGAGGAACCAACAAACATCATCATTGAATCATTACAACAATAACAACTGCAGAGATTTTACACTAGTTTTCTATTTTTCTTTAGTCAAAAGATAGAATGGCAGGAAGCCCCCCGCCTGTTCAGACGGTGGGGGTGTTGTAGACAGCTGTTGGAAATAACTAAAAAAGTTACTTGTAATCTAACTTAGTGACTTTTAAAAGCAAATAATCAGCAAAGTGACTAAGTAACTTTTAAAGGAGTAACTAGTAATCAGTAATACTACTTTTTCAAGGTGGTAACACTGCTTATGAGGGTCTAATCAGGGCTTGTTCATGATGGTGAGTTGATTGTTAGAGTTTCCAGATTGCAGATGTCACACCAAGTGGTGGAACACTCAAGGCTGGAGGAAAGAACAACCTGGTTCCCCTGGGCAGTGAAAGGTTTAAGGTTCCTTGTAAGCTGGCAAAGTTTGGAGTTCCTTCATGAGTTTACAGTTCTGTCATGAGCCCTTGGCGTATTGATGATGGCCTGCAGCAGCTGGCTACGACCCTGACAGACAGCATGCATAGCAACATCTCCTCCTTAGTATAGTGGAGAGTATCCCTGCCTGTCATATGGGAGCTGGGGGTTCAATTCCCTGACAGGGAATGCAGCTCTTTAGTTTACTTACTGATGACCCTCGGGTTCAGGTCAGAAATACCCTTTTAGTCACTTCCTTCCAGGTCACACAGCGTTTACCAAACATTTGAGTTGAAAAAGAGGAAGAAGAGCGCCCTCTAGCCAGGGGGATTAAAAGCTCACAGCACCTGCTATTCTCAGGCAGTCTCCCATACAAGCAGAGGGCGCTAGATGGCGCTGTTTGTTCAATAAATGTTTGAAAACACACTTCATTGCCAATCTTTCAGCCTCTATCTTCAAACCAACAGCGCCATCTGGTGGAGTCAGAAAATAAAGAAAATGGTTGATGAGGCTTCATTAGGCCGAGGCTCCATCGAGGCTCAGTGCCGGTGTAAGATTGTAAAAGGACCCTCATAGAATCTGAACCCCGAGGTCCATTTTCCACTGTAGGATATATGAACCCCTAATATTTGTACTGAAATGTTAATAGAATTTAAGAACAGAAATAAATATGAACAGAAACAACAACATATAATTTTAGATAAACTAGGAGAGAGAGAGAGACATACTGATGGTAGATTTTAAAAGAGTTAGAATCTTCTTGAGATTCCTTCAGTCTACAAGTTCATGATAGAGCAGCTTCATGAGTGACGCCAACATCAACACTTTAGGAGTGTTTAGTTGCGCCGATCTGTGTCCTCTCGCACCGGGGGATCGGACCAGTTCTCCGTTACTAGGGTCAGGTTCTAACTGCCTACAGATCTAAAATACCTGGAAGGATTCAGTAGAACGATTAAGCTGGTGACGAGGAAACTCGAATAGCCTCTAACTGCCTTCGTCCAGACGCCAATCCCGCTTTGTCCAACTATTAACTGTGCTAAACAGCCTCTTGAGGCACGGCCAATCAGTCGGTCACGTCTGTTAACAGCAGCTTTCCTCTAAATGACTATGGCACTTGGTGTACGTTGCTAGGTTTAGTTTAGAGGTTTGGGATAAACCTCGGGGATTAGTTTGTAACCCAGTTACCTTTTTTGGACTAGAAAAACCTTTAAGAACCTTTGTGATGTTATTGCACACGATCACTTAACTTTGTACTTCCATTCAGAATTCAGGGAATGACATAGGTGAATTTATTATGATAGTAACTCATTGAAAATTCATGAAACAGTACTTTAAATGCAATACTTATATTTATTGAGCATAGTTTGGCAAGGGTTAAGCTACAGCACTTGATTCAAACAAATACAAATGGTAACAACGATTCACAACTTTGATTATTAATAATACTTAGGATTAAAACTAATAAACTGAGCTTCTCTAAGTGGGTAACCTGATCTTTGTCTTTTTGGAGGGGGCTGGGTGAGGTGGCTTGGCCTTCGCAACCACGTATGGACCCGTCTTCAGTTGATCTCCTTTGGAGGGCGCAGGAAACTCAGTACAGAGTCTCGGTTGTCCCCGGGAAATCCTCCTGCGACAGGGAGAGGGGTGCAGCTGCCATGTCAATCTTGGTCCCGTCAGACTTTGCTCTGTAGCTGGGCTGGAAAGTCCCGAAAACACCACTCGATGCCCTCTGCCGTTCAGCGGTGGGTCCGTGGAGAGTCCCGGGCTTGCCCAACCCGGGCCGCGGCGTCCTCACCCCGGAGCTCCTCTCTCTTCTCCTTTTCTTCTTCCTCCGTACGGTTGAGTTGGGTGTCTTCCTCTGGACACTTCTTCCTAAGTTTGTCTGCGAGCGGATCGAGCTGTCCGAATCTCCGGAGATTTCTTCAGGGGAAGGCTCCTCTTCTGCGAGGCATCCTCTTCTCCGAAGGTCTCCGTCAAACTCTCTCTATTCTCTGTGGATCTGAACCTTTTATGCTCTCAAGTCCTACAGTCACTCCCCCCGTGAGTCACTCTCTCCATGACTTGCTGTCTTTGTGTTTCAGTGACTTGTGCGGTGATCTCAAAACACTTCGACTCCTCTTGACACATCACATCTTTACGGACTCATCCACTTTTTCTGGAACCAGAATCATCACATTTTCTGGACTCATCACATTTTTTCCTGGACTAATCAGATTTTTCTGGTCTCATCACATCTTTCCGGACTCATCAGATTTTTCTGGACTCAGACTCATCAGATGTTCTGGACTCATTCGATTTTTTTTTTTTTTTTCTGGAAAAAGACTCATCACATTTTTTCCTGGACTCATAACATGTTCCTGGACTCGTCCTATTTTTCTGGAACCAGACTCATCAGACTTTCTGGACTCATCATATTTTGTTCTGGACTCATCACATCTTTGTGGACTCATCAGATTTTTCTTGACTCAGACTCACCAGATTTTTCTGGACTCATCAGATTTTTTTTTCTGGAACCAGAATCATCACATTTTTGGACACATCACATTTATTTTCTGGAGTCATCAGATTTCTCTGGACTCCTCGTTTTTTTTCTGGACTCATCACATTTTCTTGGACTCATCCCAGTTTTCTGGGAACAGACTCATCAGATCTTTATGGACTCATCAGATTTTCTGGACTCATCAGATTTCTCTGGACTCATCACATTTTTTCTGGACTCATCACATGTTCCTGGACTCATCCCATTTTCCGGAAACGTATTCTCAGATCTTCTGGACACTTCACATTTTCTGGAATCATCACATATCTCTCGACTCGTCACATTTTTCTGGAAACATCACATTTTTTTTCTGGCCTCATCACATTTTTTTCTGGCCTCATCACATTTTTTTCTGGACTCATCACATTTTTTTTCTGGACTCATTACATTTTTTTTTTTTCTGGACTCATCGCATTTTTCTGGTCTCATCACATCTTTCCGGACTCATCGGATTTTTCTTGACTCAGACTCACCAGATTTTTCTGGACTCATCAGATTTTTTTTCTGGAACCAGAATCATCACATTTTTGGACACATCACATTTATTTTCTGGAGTCATCAGATTTCTCTGGACTCCTCGTTTTTTTTCTGGACTCATCACATTTTCTTGGACTCATCCCAGTTTTCTGGGAACAGACTCATCAGATCTTTATGGACTCATCAGATTTTCTGGACTCATCAGATTTCTCTGGACTCATCACATTTTTTCTGGACTCATCACATGTTCCTGGACTCATCCCATTTTCCGGAAACGTATTCTCAGATCTTCTGGACACTTCACATTTTCTGGAATCATCACATATCTCTCGACTCGTCACATTTTTCTGGAAACATCACATTTGTTTTCTGGCCTCATCACATTTTTTTCTGGCCTCATCACATTTTTTTCTGGACTCATCACATTTTTTTTCTGGACTCATTACATTTTTTTTTTTTCTGGACTCATCGCATTTTTCTGGTCTCATCACATCTTTCCGGACTCATCGGATTTTTCTGGACTTGGACTAATCTGATTTTCTGGACTCATCGGATTTATCTGCACTCATCGGGTTTTTTTTTTGGCCTCATCAGATTTTTTTATGGAGTCATCAGATTTTTATAGACTCAACGGTTATTTACAAACTCATCAGATTTTTCTGGTCTCGTCACATCTTTCCGGACTCATCAGATTTTCTGGACTCATCAGATTTTTCTGGACTCAGACTCAATGGATCTTTTTTTACTCATCACATTTTCCTGGACTCATCCCAGTTTTCTGGACTCAGACTCATCAGATTTTCCGGACTAATCTGATTTTTTTTCTGGAATCAGACTCATCGCATTTTTTCTGGACTCATCGCATTATTTCTGGACTCATCACATGTTCCTGGACTCATCGCATTTTTCTGGAACCAGAATGATCACATTTTCTGGACACATCACATTTTTTTCTAGACTCATCACATTTTCATGGTCTCATCACATCTTTCCGGACTCATCAGATTTTTCTGGACTCAGACTCGCCAGATTTTTCTGGACTCATCCCATTTTTCTGGAACCAGAATCATCACATTTTCTGGTCTCATCACATCTTTCCGGACTAAGACTCATCGGCTTTTTCTGGACTCATTACATTTTCTGGACTCAGACTCATCAGATTTTTATGGATTCTAGGTGAAAACAGAATAAAGTTTGTTTTTAAATTAAAGTGAGCACAAAAGTGGAAATGGGAGTTTTCTTTAATCAAATTTAAAATCAAGGTGAAAATATGATTTTTTATCAAATTAAAGTTACTATGAAAGTGAGAACAGGAGTTCCCCCCTCACCTCCAGAGGAACATAGAGAGTGAGCTACCAGCAGCTTCTCCCTGTGGAAGGGAACATCAGCCCTCACCTCCAGAGTGAACATAAGTCATGTCTGTATATTACATCCATCCATCCATCCATCCATGCATCCATGATGTGATCCAGTAAACATGTCCAAGCAGTAGTGTTGTGTTGTTGCTTCTCATTGTCAATAGAACTATGAGGAAGTATGAGAGGGACTGATACACTTGTATGATCACTGGACCTTTTGAAAGCAGTCAGACTCTCATACTGTACCAGTAGCATCTGTGTCATTCACAACCCGTCTCCATCTTAACTGGACTTTCTGTGTACACACATGATTTTGTGTTTTCATCTGTGGACTGGTGGCTAGTGAGTGTGTTGCCTTCAGTGGCAAAGGGAAATAAAACCTCTGCATGAACAGGAATCATGGAGCCTCCCCCTTCTCAGCTCCAAGTGTCCAAATCTGAACAGCTGGTCTGGGCTCTGAGTGGAAGCTGAGGTGGTCATGTGCCTGGGCCTCCAGACTAATCCACTCCAAGTCCAAGTCCGAGTGTAAAACTCACTCTCACTCTCACTCACACTCTCTCTCTCTCTCTCTCTCTCTCTCTCTCTCTCTCTCTCTCTCTCTCGCTCTCTCTCACGGTGCAACCTCAGCTCCGCCCACTGCTCCCAGAGTCCAGATCCATATTTCACTTTCTCTTGTATTGTTTGATTGTACACTCATAGTGACAGGGCGTCTTTTCCTTTATAAATGAGTTCCCAGTCATCCGATTGTACCTCAATAACTAGTTTATCCAGGGATTCCTCTCTTCTGACTCATTTGTAATGATATCCATCTGTTGTCTCTTTTAATCTTTCTGTGGTTTTTATTGGAAATAGTAAAAAAACAAACAGACATGAAATCACTGATATCATTGACTAATACACCACTTATTTTGATATTATGTATAACATGTGTAAATGCATTATCACTAAAGGTTGCACAATGAGAAGTGGTCCTGCTGGAATTCAATTAAAACTCCATTGTATTGATGAAATCTTCTACCTGGCTGGCTGCTGTAACCTACCTACCTACCTACCTGAATCTAATGATGACGTCATCACCAAGGTTGTGAAAAAGAACAATAATGAGCCTTTCATCACAAAGTGGATGGGAGAGGCACCGGATGGAGATCAACGGAGATCAAAGCCGGAGGAAATCTTGGATCTGAGCATCTCCATGGCAAAAGGCACTGATCTCTTGCTGGGAAGCAACAGTTTTTCTAAAATCCTTGATAAAATGAAGTTTTGAGGCCAGAGTAGAGCGAGGCGGGGTAGGAGACTAGATCTGGACCTATCAGAACCACATTTTATGTCTAATCTCTGTTATTACATGGACACAATCTGAAATAAATTCCTCGGAGCGTTCTGGTGTGGGTTCAACCTGCTATTTGGGGACTGATCATGGAACTACATGGTCACTCCAAGGGCTCATCCGGGAATTGAACTGCAACTGATTGTCATCAATAAGGCAGGAGATCAGGACTCCTGACAGCCTTGACAGAGCTCCTGGAATGACCACATCCTGACCAAAGTAAATGAAAACATTAGTCATGGCCGACCTTGAAGAAATGAAGCTGAAAGTACAACTGCTATTGGAGGATTTGTACCTTTATAGTACATAATGAGTTTCTCACAGTAAAAAGAAACTACAAATGACTGTGTTGCATTTGTTGCTATATAAATAGAGATTCATTGAATTGATGTCATGAGGCAATGCTGGGATTTGAACACAGGACCTCCTGTTTACTAGATAGGCACTTTGACCATCTAAGCCACAGCGCCTCCTTTGGTGACTTTTTAGTTCTGCATTACCTGGTGTCAGATGTACTGCAGGAAAATATTTACATTTGATAGCAGTCTGATAAAAACATAAAAAAAAACAAAAAAAAATACACGTCTGATTCTGATCTGAAAGAAATCAGACATCACAGTATTAATGAATAACCGTTAGCCGCGACCTTTATCTGACCAGGTGTGTGCAGGTCGTGTGGCTGAGCGGTCCAAGGTGCTGGATTAAGACCCCAGTCTCTCAAGAGGTGCGGGTTCAAATCCCAACACTGCCACTTTCAAAGGTTTGGGAGGATTTACTACCTCTATTCAGCACGACAGTATCATCAGTTCTGCTCCTGGTACATTGGAGACTTACTCTTAGATCAGGGGAGTCCAAACTCAGATCCTGGAGGGCCTCAGCCCTGCATGTTTTCTATGTCTCCCTTCTTTAACACTCCTGAATGGTTCATCACCACATTCAGCACAAAGCTCCATAAGGAGCCACTCATTGCAATCAGCCATGTTGAAGCAGGGAGACGTGGGAAACATGCAGGGCTGAGGCCCTCCAGGAACTGAGTTTGAGAACCCTGATCTAGAGCATGATCTTTGACCCCATCAGCTCCCTGGGAGCTTCACCCTCTCACCAACTCTTTCATACTCATCCTGTTTGAAATAAATCCTTTCCTCCACTCAGTATGTGCCGGTACGTTATGATACAGTACGGGTTTCCATGTGTTTTCACTGACTAAAGTTGTGGATGGTTATTTGGTTGTAGTCGAGCTGCCTTGCCCTCTCATCCCCTCATCCTTGACGGAGTTGTCACGTCAGAGGGCAGAACCTATATCCCTCCAGTGCGCGCACTCCGGAGGAGGAGAAAACAAAGCACACGAGTGATCGGAAGCAGAGAGTGACACAGGTGGCTCAATCAACGCGGGCAGCGCGAGACAAAACAGCCAAAAGGATCTCGAGCGTGGTAAATCCATCGTGCAGGCGATCTCCCCAAAGGCACGTCAAAAGACGTCAGAAGAAGAGCCGGTGAGCGCCGCCATGACTGTTTACATTGCGAGAGTAGCTGACTCTGTGGTGCGTTCATGCGCGCTGGGAATCAGAAGGCACGAACATGTGAACAGAACTCTTTTGATTTACAACGATCGATCGTTGATTGTGAGAAAACAGTGAAGAAAATATAGCTATAATTCTGAAATTAGAGTTTCTGAACTGTTTATTTGTATTTTGAATCGTGGATTGAATCATGGATTGATTATTTGATTTACTAAAGTAAATGTTTGATTTGCTAAAACTTACTAGAATAAAAAGTGTTAAGAATTAAGGGGGAAAGTATGAATACTTAGTAGGCATGTGGAAATTATTATTTTGTGATTTCAGTTTCTTATTTTGTGATGGTAACACCATAAGACTGCTAAAAAAGGTACACTTAGTTAAAATACAATTTAAATTCTTAAAGAGAAAAACACAGAATGGAAAATGTGCTTGTTGTTAAGAAAGGTGTGAAACTCTGTGAATCTGAAAACAAACCATGTGTACATGTGCTGATCCTGCATTCCCTTTGTTCCTTTGAGGTTTTTCCACCTGCTGCAAATGACTGCAAAAGAAAATAAAAGCAGCCAATTCGCAAAGAGTGGAGTCCTGTGGTTCAGTTGGGAGGATGTCCTATCAAGTGGGGACAATCTGCAAAAATATAAAGGCACTTGACAATGGTACTGAAAGTACTGTACCAAACCGTCACCCTCATGCTTGATGATGTGGACTTGTTGGGTTTCTCCTGTAAAAATACCAAGAAAGGACTGTGTTGTATTTGGTGGTATATAAGTAAAGATGAACTGAGTTAAAGTCATGAGGCACTGCTGGGATTTGAACCCAGGATCTCCAGTTTACAAGACAGGTACTTTGACCAGCTAAGCCACAGCGCCTCCTTTGGTGGACTGTAGTGCTGCATTACCTGGTGTCAGAACTTGTTGAAGTGAAACTCAGAGAGCAGAGGGCATCGTACAGGTGTTCCTCACCTGTTGAACTAATGCTGGATTGACAGAAGAGTGGCTTCATGACAGCTGGGGAACATCTGGACCTGATGTCACAAAGCTTCCACATTGTGACATCACAGTGATGTCACAAAGACTCCACATTGTGACATCACTGTGATGTCACAATGTGGAAGCATGGTAACAGACACATGACAGTGACCCAGCGTAACCCAGGATCCAGACAAGTGTAACCAGTGTGGATCAGGGCTGCTCCATGTGATGTGATCAGCTGAAACAGATGTTAACCAGGTGTGAACGGCCCAGAAAGACCTGATGAGACACACAAGCTGAAGAGGCTCTGACAGAACTCACTTCTCTGTCTGACAAAACAAACTCCTCCACTTCTTATCATCTTCTTATCATTCTTATCATCCTGTCTTCTATCAGCTGTTCTTGTGATGATGTCATGGTTCTGAAAGAGTTCTGCTCCTGCTCCTGTATCCATAGCAACTGTGGATGGAGCTTCAAATAGCCACAGTCCACCGTGGTCCCTGAAGGTCTCCTGTGTAGGACTTTACAGTCGTCCTTCATCACTACACAACTTAGGGTATGAAGTTACTACGAAGCAGGTGATCAACTCAGTAATCCAACCCAGGCTGTTCCTTCCTGATCAGAGCTCGATCATATAAAAGGGGATGATGTTTTGAGGCTCCGCCCCCCGTGTGACCCTGTTTGTTTGTTGGAATATTAATTCCTCACTGTGACGGCAGCTTTTGTTGTCCTGGTGTTACTATGTTGTATCACTGGATCAAGGTGACTGTTACTCAGTACTACACTTATTATACAGTTCTTTACATGTGTGATCAGAGTCCTGCCCTGATCATTTCCATAGACCAATATAGAGTCACAGTGATAGCGCCACCTGGTGGATGGACAGGATGTTCTGCATAACGACCCTGTAATTCAACCTTTTTCAAAGATCAGGATGAAAAAATATCTTAACATTGTTTTTTGACTTTCTATCAAAATGCATTAAAACAAACTAACTCTTATTTTATTTTCTCATGAGTGGAACTAAAACTCTTCTGTAGTAACAAGTTGGTCTGAGTTTCTTAAAGAAACAAACATATTCAACAATGTTTTTACAGTTTGGATGTGATATTATCAAATAGTTCTGTCAATTCTTAAAATAAAAGAAGTGACCCCCACAAGTAGGTCAAGAAGTTTGTTTTCTACTGCATGAATTTATTGATTTTTATGTATGTATGTATGTATGTATGTATGTATGTATGTCTGTCTGTCTGTCTGTCTGTCTGTCTGTATGTTTGTGTGTATGTATGTATGTATGTATGTATGTATGTATGTATGTATGTATGTATGTATGTATGTATGTATGTATGTATGTATGTATGTATGTTTGTGTGCAGGAAGATGCGCAGGAGGAGGTGCAGGAAGATGTGCAGGATGTGAGCAGGAGGAGGTGCAGGATTGTGCAGGAGGATTCGCAGGAGGAGGTAAAAAGGAGGCACAGGAGGAGGTGCAGAAGGAGGTGCAGGATGAGGCATAGGATGTATCCAGGAAGAGGCACAGGAGGAGGCGCAGAAGGAGGTGGAAGAGTAGGCGGAGGATGTGTGCAGGAGGAGGCGCAGGAGGAGGTGCAGAAGGAGGCGCAGGATGAGGCGTAGGATGTGTGCAGGAGGAGGCGCAGTATGTGTGCAGGAAGAGGAGGAGGGGGTGGAGGAGGAGGCACAGAAAGAGATGCAGGAGAAGGTGCAGGAGGAGGTGCAGGATGTGTGCAGGATGAGGTGCAGGATGTGTGCAGGATGAGGTGCAGGATGTGTGCAGAAGGAGGTGCAGGAGGAGGCGCAGTATGTGTGCAGGAAGAGGAGGAGGGGGTGGAGGAGGAGGCACAGAAAGAGATGCAGGAGAAGGTGCAGGAGGAGGTGCAGGATGTGTGCAGAAGGAGGTGCAGGAGGAGGTGCAGGATGTGTGCAGGAGGAGGCGCAGGATGTGTGCAGGAAGGGTAGCAAGAGGAGGCACAGGAGGAGGTGCAGGAGGAGGCACAGGAGGAGGCACAGTGCAGGGTGAAAGAGGAGGCACAGTATTGTGCTGGAGGAGATGCAGGATGAGATCGAGGATGTATGCAGGAAGAGGGGCATGAGAAGGTGCAAGAGGAGGCGCAGAAGGAGGCACAGGATGTGTGAGGGAGGAGGCGCAGAAGGCGTTGCAGAAGGAGGCGCAGGATCAGGTGCAGGATGTGTGCTGGAAGAGGAGGAGGGGGTGGAGGGGGTGGAGGAGGAGGAGGGGGTGTAGGAGGAGGAAGATGAAGAGGAGGATGGGTGGAGTAGGAGGCGCAGGAGGAGGTGCAGAAGGAGGTGCAATAGGAAGCGCAGGAAGAGGTGCAGGAGGAGGCGCAGGATGAGGCTTATGACGTGTGGAGGAGGAGGCGCAGAATGTGTGCAGGAGGAGGTGTAGGATGTATTCAGGAGGAGGCACGGGATGTGTGCAGAAGGAGGCGGAGCAGGAGGCGCAGAAGAAGTTGCAGGAGGAGGTGCAGGAGGAGGTGCAGGTGAGACGCCGGATGTGTGCAGGGAGAGGCGCAGGAGGAGGCGCAGGAGGAGGTGCAGGTGAGACGCCGGATGTGTGCAGGGAGAGGCGCAGGAGGAGGTGCAGGTGAGACGCCGGATGTGTGCAGGGAGAGGCGCAGGAGGAGGTGCAGGAGGAGCTGCAGGTGAGACGCCGGATGTGTGCAGGGAGAGGCGCAGGAGGAGGTGCAGGTGAGACGCCGGATGTGTGCAGGGAGAGGCGCAGGAGGAGGTGCAGGTGAGACGCCGGATGTGTGCAGGGAGAGGCGCAGGAGGAGGTGCAGGAGGAGCTGCAGGTGAGACGCCGGATGTGTGCAGGGAGAGGCGCAGGAGGAGGTGCAGGTGAGACGCCGGATGTGTGCAGGGAGAGGCGCAGGAGGAGGTGCAGGAGGAGGTGCAGGTGAGACGCCGGATGTGTGCAGGGAGAGGCGCAGGAGGAGGTGCAGGAGGAGGTGCAGGTGAGATGCCGGATGTGTGCAGGGAGAGGCGCAGGAGGAGGTGCAGGTGAGACGCCGGATGTGTGCAGGGAGAGGCGCAGGAGGAGGTGCAGGTGAGACGCCGGATGTGTGCAGGGAGAGGCGCAGGAGGAGGTGCAGGTGAGACGCCGGATGTGTGCAGGGAGAGGCGCAGGAGGAGGTGCAGGAGGAGGTGCAGGTGAGACGCCGGATGTGTGCAGGGAGAGGCGCAGGAGGAGGTGCAGGAGGAGCTGCAGGTGAGACGCCGGATGTGTGCAGGGAGAAGCGCAGGAGGAGGTGCAGGTGAGACGCTGGATGTGTGCAGGGAGAGGCGCAGGAGGAGGTGCAGGAGGAGGTGCAGGTGAGACGCCGGATGTGTGCAGGGAGAGGCGCAGGAGGAGGTGCAGGTGAGACGCCGGATGTGTGCAGGGAGAGGCGCAGGAGGAGGTGAAGGTGAGACGCCGGATGTGTGCAGGGAGAGGCGCAGGAGGAGGCGCAGGAGGAGGTGCAGGTGAGACGCCGGATGTGTGCAGGGAGAGGCGCAGGAGGAGGTGCAGGAGGAGGTGCAGGTGAGATGCCGGATGTGTGCAGGGAGAGGCGCAGGAGGAGGTGCAGGAGGATTTGCAGAAGGAGGCACTGGATGAGGCGTAGGATGTGTGCACTTGACTTGCTAACTGTCGCTTGTTGTCACTTATTCTGCAGCCGAGGAGTCGCAAGGAGGATCCCCGGGATCACTAGCGCCCTCTACCATGAGGCAGGAGAACTGCGTGCCTCACCCAGTGCGTCTTCGCAGCCGTTTTATGATTACTCAGCACAGGAAACACGTTACACACATACAGTTGTTGACAAAACACACTGTACATTGTATACCTCAGTTAACTAAACTATGGACATTTATAATCTAATTCATATAGCAAAAGTGTTTGAACATTTTAACAGCGACATACAGAGAGATAGCAATACGGTCTCACTGCACAGCAGGCCGGCAGTTAGCCCAGTCATTACGCAATCCATGGTGAGGCTCAGCTGGCTGCCGCCTCACCGCAAGTCTCTTCTCAGTGTTTGAACGGTAAATGTGAACATTCAGCGGTTTTGAATAAAAAAGAATCACTGGATACATATAACAATTTAATTCATTTTTCTTTTTACATTTTTTTTCTTTCCCCGATGGCAGGTGAGGCACTGCCTCCACCTGCCTCCCCTGACTGCACGTCACTGGTTTGTATGTATGCATGACTGCACGCATCATCTCCTCTCAGGGGCCCAGGAATCTTCCTACAACGTAAGACTGTCGAGGGGATGAGCGATTTGTAGCTCTCCTTCATTTCAAGATCGGATTTCCCACAAACCGGAGTCACACTCCACAGTTCAGTTTACACTGAGAAGTGCACTGGAGGCTTTTACAAAGAACAGGGTTCCTCTTATCTGAAAACAAGGCCCTTCATCCCTCCTTCCCATAAAAGATCCCGGTGGAGGAATACAAGTCGTAATAGATGAGAAAGAAGGTTGGTACAATGAATGTGATAACCTTTCGTAAGATTATTCCAACAATGGGAAAGGCCGAAAGGCTTAAAACAATGTCGTTAGCACGAGGCCACGAGTTGCCGCTGTCGTTTTTGTCATAACACCACACACACACACACACACACACACACACACACACACACACACACACACACACACACAGAACAACACGCTCTAAACATTGACAATGGGAGAACACGGACATTCTCGTGGACAGACGATCAAGTTGGATTGTTATTCCGGTCACTGTCGACTATGAAACTAAGAAGTCCCCGGAGAACGACTGGGAATCACCACGCTCTGGACGCCACTGAGCATGTGCAGAAGAAACTATTTACTTCAGCTGTGGTGTACACACGCACTGGCTTCTTTTTGTTTTTGAAGGATTCCTAAGGATTCTGAATGTTTTCAAAAATGTCGTTTTCCACCATTTTAATGTCGACCGAGCTTTTTCAAAAAGGTCTCACCCAAAACACACAAAGCACCGTTGTTGCGTCAATAGATCCCGGAACAAAATGAAAGTTTTACATTTTCAGTTCCGTAAACATGTTGTGGCGTAAACAGATTTACACACGATGCTTTACATTAAATGATGGCGTGCCTGGAAGTCGAAACAGACGTTTTCTTATACTGTTTTTGGTCAATTAATAAGATTAGTCCTGATTGGTCCTGAACAGTTTTCCAACCCATAAATCCCGGCAGTCAACAACAACAACTCTGTCTTTGATTTCAACCACCCACCATCTCTCATGTTGTCATTTCACCTCAATAGTTCACCACCACCTGGAAACCGTGGTCCACCACCTGGAAACCATGCTCCACCACCTGGAAACCATGGTCCACCACCTGGAAACCGTGGTCCACCACCTGGAAACCATGCTCCACCACCTGGAAACCGTGGTCCACCACCTGGAAACCGTGGTCCACCACCTGGGGAAACCGTGGTCCACCACCTGGAAACCATGGTCCACCGCCTGGAAACCGTGGTCCACCACCTGGGGAAGCCATGGTCCACCACCTGGAAACCATGGTCCACCACCTAGAAACCATGGTCCACCACCTGGGGAAACCATGGTCCACCACCTGGAAACCATGGTCCACCACCTAGAAACCATGGTCCACCACCTGGGGAAACCATGGTCCACCACCTAGAAACCATGGTCCACCACCTGGAAACCGTGGTCCACCGCCTGGAAACCATGGTCCACCACCTGGGGAAATCATGGTCCACCGCCTGGAAACCATGCTCCACCACCTGGAAACCGTGGTCCACCACCTGGGGAAGCCATGGTCCACCGCCTGGAAACCATGCTCCACCACCTGGGGAAACCATGCTCCACCACCTGGAAACCGTGGTCCACCACCTGGAAACCATGCTCCACCACCTGGAAACCGTGGTCCACCACCTGGAAACCATGGTCCACCGCCTGGAAACCATGCTCCACCACCTGGAAACCATGCTCCACCACCTGGAAACCGTGGTCCACCACCTGGAAACCATGGTCCACCACCTGGGGAAATCATGGTCCACCACCTGGAAACCATGGTCCACCACCATGGTCCACCACCTGGGGAAGCCATGGTCCACCACCTGGGGAAACCATGGTCCACCACCTGGAAACCATGGTCCACCGCCTGGAAACCATGCTCCACCACCTGGAAACCGTGGTCCACCACCTGGGGAAGCCATGGTCCACCGCCTGGAAACCATGCTCCACCACCTGGAAACCGTGGTCCACCACCTGGGGAAGCCATGGTCCACCACCTGGAAACCATGGTCCACCACCTGGGGAAGCCATGGTCCACCGCCTGGAAACCATGCTCCACCACCTGGAAACCATGCTCCACCACCTGGAAACCGTGGTCCACCACCTGGAAACCGTGGTCCACCACCTGGAAACCATGGTCCACCGCCTGGAAACCATGCTCCACCACCTGGAAACCATGCTCCACCACCTGGAAACCGTGGTCCACCACCTGGAAACCGTGGTCCACCACCTGGGGAAGCCATGGTCCACCGCCTGGAAACCATGCTCCACCACCTGGAAACCGTGGTCCACCACCTGGGGAAGCCATGGTCCACCACCTGGGGAAACCATGGTCCACCACCTGGAAACCATGGTCCACCGCCTGGAAACCATGCTCCACCACCTGGAAACCGTGGTCCACCACCTGGGGAAGCCATGGTCCACCGCCTGGAAACCATGCTCCACCACCTGGAAACCGTGGTCCACCACCTGGGGAAGCCATGGTCCACCACCTGGGGAAGCCATGGTCCACCACCTGGAAACCATGGTCCACCACCTGGGGAAGCCATGGTCCACCACCTGGAAACCATGGTCCACCACCTGGAAACCATGGTCCACCACCTGGGGAAAGGATGGTGTAACAAAGGGTTAAAGAGCAGCACGGTCCAAGCCCTGGTCCTAGTTCTAGTCTTGGTCCTTGTCCTGGCAATGGCCCTGGTCCTAATCCTAGTCCTGGTGATGGTCCTGGTCCTGGTCCTGATCAGCTAGATAAAGGTTTAGAGCAGGGGTCTAGGAGACGATATTCTGTGGCCTGACTTTCTGAGAAAGTAGAACGTTAATACTTTGATTTCAACCACCCACCATCTCTCATGTTGTCATTTCACCTCAATAGTTCTTCAAGATTCGGAAATTCAAAAAACTGCAAGTCCTTCGAAAAATATCAGAATCACAGACTGATGTTGACGATATTTTGTCCATGAATACTTATAAAATAATTCCAAACTGTCTGTCTGCTTCCTCTCAGACTCTCGTAAAGGAAAGGAATTAATCTGTGGAACGGACTTAAGAAAGAAAGTAAAGAGTCAAAAAACACAATGGTTTTTAAGAAACAAATCAAACATATGATACTCAACAAATATGAGAGTACCACTTGATAGGAGAATCCAGATGAAAGTGGATATTTTGTGGGTAGGAAACATAAGTTTTACTTCAACCTACTCCTTTTCGAATTGTATGTACAGTATATTACTTTCTTTTTCTTTTTTAATTTTTTTTAATTGCATTGTACAAATTCGAAATAAAGACTACTACTACTACTACTACTACTACTGTAATCCACTCATCACACACACACACACTCGCAGGCACGGAAGCAGCGGGATGAAGAACTCGGAGTCCTCCTCTCTGCTGCCACCTGCTGGTCCGGAGGTGAACTGCACCACCAACATTTGATCAGGCAGTTCGGTGCTCTCACTCACACACACACACACACACACACACACACACACACACACACACACACACACACACACACACACACACACACACACACACACAGAAAAAGTTTACATGTAAAAACACTGCAAGTACATACTATAACTATGTCTGATATCGAAATAATAAACACTGCCAATGCAGATGGAGAGAGAGACAGACAGACAGACAGACAGACAGACAGACAGACAGACAGACAGACAGACAGACATGGAGAGACAGATGTGTCTCCTGTATATGTAAATCTCCATATGTGAATAACTGTTTATCTTGAAACCAAACCCTGATACAGAAATGTGACGACTCAGCAAGGCGGCTTCACTGCGTTTCAAGATGTTTTAATGCAGAGTCAGCGTTCAAATCATGACTAATCATGTTTATGTGGATTAAACCCTGTTCAACCAGGATGGAGCTCAACTTCTCTCGTCCTGTCGCCTCGTCCAACCAGACGTCACAGTCCAACCAGACGTTACAGGGTCAGGCTCAGCAAAGATCACAAACACAGCGCTCCTCAGGGGAACGAATGAGTCAATGAGTCAATGAGTGAATGAGTGAATGAGTGAATGAGTCAATGAATGAATGAGTCAATGAATGAATGAGTCAATGAGTGAATGAGTCAATGAGTGAATGAGTGAATGAGTGAATGAGTGAATGAGTGAATGAGTCAATGAATGAATGAGTCAATGAGTGAATGAGTGAATGAGTGAATGAGTGAATGAGTCAATGAATGAATGAGTCAATGAATGAATGAGTCAATGAGTGAATGAGTCAATGAGTGAATGAGTGAATGAGTGAATGAGTGAATGAGTGAATGAGTCAATGAATGAATGAGTCAATGAGTGAATGAGTGAATGAGTGAATGAGTGAATGAGTGAATGAGTGAATGAGTGAATGAATGAATGGCCGCGTGCCGCCACATCAAGTATGTGCGCTGGGGTCCAGAAGGGGGCAGTAGTGCATCAGTGTGCACACATCCAGGAAGCAGAAAAAGAAGCATGTGGATCGATCGATCGATCTGCTGAGAGCGGTGGTCAGTGACCGGGTGAGGACGCAGCAGCGGCGGCGGCGGTAGCGGCAGCGGCGGCGGCAGCGGCGGCGGCAGTATGGACGCAGCGGTGCGGGAATCCAAACTTCAGCTGGTCCGCAGGCACATCCGGGAATTCCCAGACTTTCCTAAGAAAGGCATCATGTTCAGGTAAGAGCTCTTCGCCTCCAGACACAGCAGCTTTCCACTCAGCCACCGTGCCGGCGTTCCATTTTAACCGGTGTTCCATTTTAACTGGTGACCGTTTTAACTGGTGACCATTTTAACTGGTGTTCCATATTAACTGGTGTTCCATATTAACTGGTGACCATTTTAACTGGTGTTCCATATTAACTGGTGTTCCATATTAACTGGTGTTCCATTTTAACTGGTGACCATTTTAACTGGTGACCATTTTAACTGGTGACCGAGCTGCTGCAGCGTCAGTTGTTACTGCTAGCAACAGCAGATGTTGAAAAGTCGACGGAGGCTCATAGCTGTCCTGGCGAACGCCTGTTAAGCGTAATTCACAATAAAGTTTCATGGTATATTACCTTCTGTGAGTGTGTATCCTTGTTTGGTGAACATGTGGGACCGTGTGTGTCATTCAGCTGCTGCAGCGCCCGCTCATTTCAGAGTTACTGGCGATACTGAGACCAACATCGGGTCTTGAGACGTCACGAAGGGGGCGGGGCTATAACGCTGGTCACATCTTAACGTGGAGTGTGTGAAAACAGACGGTCACATTCCATTATTACTGGCCTGGCATGGCGACACTATTCATGTTCACACTGGCTCGTTCAATAAACATTACTGCAACTCATATCCATTGTCGGTTGTTTCGTTATTTCTCTTTTTAAGCACTCTGAGTAAAAAATAAACTGACGAAGCTGACATCGGCAGCCGCTGACGTCACGAAGGGGGCGGGGCTATAACGCTGGTCACATCTTAACACGGGGTGTGTACACAGACACATCTGCCCTGAAGCTGCTCATGTGGAGTTGTTGGTTTTTTTTCTCTTTTCTCTGTTAAATCTCCTAGAAATGACTGTGTTGTATTTGCTGCTATATAAATAAAGTTGAATTGAATGTGACCCTCTGTTAACACACACTCCATTTTAAGACGTGACCTAAGTTATACCCATCGTACCTTCAGGATCCCAATGTTTGCTGTTTGTCTATCCAGAGTGCTTTAACAGCTAAATAATCAACCTCCTACAATGGACCGTTTATCGAAACAGCCCCGGCTACATGAATAGTTGGTGAAAAATACAATAAGAAAACAGTTCTCACTCATGTCAGTGTCTGTATGACTTCCCACTGATGCTGGATCGAACAGATCAACAACCTGACAGGTCACGAGTTGATTCAGCTTCAGGGCAGACGTGTCTGTGTACACACCCCGTGTTAAGATGTGACCAGCGTTATAGCCCCGCCCCCTTCGTGACGTCTCAAGACCCGATGTTGGTCTCAGTATCGCCAGTAACTCTGAAATGAGCGGGCGCTGCAGCAGCTGAATGACACACACGGTCCCACATGTTCACCAAACAAGGATACACACTCACAGAAGGTAATATACCATGAAACGTTATTGTGAATTACGCTTAACAGGCGTTCGCCAGGACAGCTATGAGCCTCCGTCGACTTTTCAACATCTGCTGTTGCTAGCAGTAACAACTGACGCTGCAGCAGCTCGGTCACCAGTTAAAATGGACACCAGTTAAAATGGTCACCAGTTAAAATGGTCACCAGTTAAAATGGACACCAGTTAAAATGGTAACCAGTTAATATGGAACACCAGTTAAAATGGTCACCAGTTAATATGGAACACCAGTTAAAATGGACACCAGTTTAAATGGAACACCAGTTAAAATGGTCAACAGTTAATATGGAACACCAGTTAAAATGGAACACCAGTTAATATGGAACACCAGTTAAAATGGAACACCAGTTAAAATGGTCACCAGTTAATATGGAACACCAGTTAAAATGGAACACCAGTTAAAATGGTCACCAGTTAAAATGGAACACCAGTTAAAATGGTCACCAGTTAATATGGAACACCAGTTAAAATGGAACACCAGTTAAAATGGAACACCAGTTAAAATGGTCACCAGTTAATAGGGAACACCAGTTAAAATGGTCACCAGTTAATATGGAACACCAGTTAAAATGGTCACCAGTTAATATGGAACACCAGTTAAAATGGTCACCAGTTAATATGGAACACCAGTTAAAATGGTAACCAGTTAATATGGAACACCAGTTAAAATGGTCACCAGTTAATATGGAACACCAGTTAAAATGGTAACCAGTTAATATGGAACACCAGTTAAAATGGTCACCAGTTAATATGGAACACCAGTTAAAATGGACACCAGTTAAAATGGAACACCAGTTAAAGTGGAACACCAGTTAAAATGGAACACCAGTTAAAATGGTCACCAGTTAATATGGAACACCAGTTAAAATGGAACACCAGTTAATATGGAACACCAGTTAAAATGGTCACCAGTTAAAATGGAACACCAGTTAAAATGGTCACCAGTTAATATGGAACACCAGTTAAAATGGTCACCAGTTAAAATGGAACACCAGTTAAAATGGAACACCAGTTAAAATGGTCACCAGTTAATATGGAACACCAGTTAAAATGGTCACCAGTTAATATGGAACACCAGTTAAAATGGTCACCAGTTAAAATGGAACACCAGTTAAAATGGAACACCAGTTAAAATGGTCACCAGTTAAAATGGAACACCGGTCCACTCATCCACGTAAAGACGCACCAGCAGCTTCCAGAAGCGGCCCTGTTACTGCAGTTTTTTCTTGCAGCGGGAAGGCGACACAACATGCTTCCTGTGCTTGTTACTTCCTCGTGGTTCCACGTGATGCAGTTATTAACCCGTCACGAGCCTCAAACACGTCGGAATCGTTACGAGACTGGAGACACAACAAAGGGACACAATTTTCCCATTTAAAGCCTCAAACCCAACCTGAAGCATCAGTTTCTCTGAAACACAGTCCTGTCAATCAGACTGGTGGGAAACCATGGTCCACCGCCTGGAAACCATGCTCCACCACCGGGAAACCATGGTCCACCACCAGGAAACCATGGTCCACCGCCTGGAAACCATGGTCCACCACCAGGAAACCATGGTCCACCGCCTGGAAACCATGGTCCACCACCAGGAAACCATGGTCCACCGCCTGGAAACCATGCTCCACCACCTGGAAACCATGCTCCACCACCGGGAAACCATGGTCCACCGCCTGGAAACCATGGTCCACCACCTGGAAACCATGGTCCACCACCAGGAAACCATGGTCCACCACCTGGAAACCGTGGTCCACCACCTGGGGAAACCATGGTCCACCACCAGGAAACCATGGTCCACCACCTAGAAGCCATGGTCCACCACCTAGAAACCATGGTCCACCGCCTGGAAACCGTGGTCCACCGCCTGGAAACCGTGGTCCACCGCCTGGAAACCATGCTCCACCACCTGGAAACCGTGGTCCACCACCTGGGGAAGCCGTGGTCCACCACCTGGGGAAGCCGTGGTCCACCACCTGGGGAAGCCGTGGTCCACCACCTGGGGAAACCGTGGTCCACCACCTGGGGAAACCGTGGTCCACCACCTGGAAACCGTGGTCCACCACTTGGGGAAACCATGGTCCACCGCCTGGAAACCATGCTCCACCACCGGGAAACCATGGTCCACCACCAGGAAACCATGGTCCACCGCCTGGAAACCATGGTCCACCACCAGGAAACCATGGTCCACCGCCTGGAAACCATGGTCCACCACCAGGAAACCATGGTCCACCACCGGGAAACCATGGTCCACCGCCTGGAAACCATGGTCCACCACCTGGAAACCATGGTCCACCACCAGGAAACCATGGTCCACCACCTGGAAACCGTGGTCCACCACCTGGGGAAACCATGGTCCACCACCAGGAAACCATGGTCCACCACCTAGAAGCCATGGTCCACCACCTAGAAACCATGGTCCACCGCCTGGAAACCGTGGTCCACCGCCTGGAAACCGTGGTCCACCGCCTGGAAACCATGCTCCACCACCTGGAAACCGTGGTCCACCACCTGGGGAAGCCGTGGTCCACCACCTGGGGAAGCCGTGGTCCACCACCTGGGGAAACCGTGGTCCACCACCTGGGGAAACCGTGGTCCACCACCTGGAAACCGTGGTCCACCACTTGGGGAAACCATGGTCCACCGCCTGGAAACCATGCTCCACCACCTGGAAACCATGGTCCACCACCTGGAAACCGTGGTCCACCACCTGGGGAAACCGTGGTCCACCACCTGGGGAAACCGTGGTCCACCACCTGGAAACCGTGGTCCACCACTTGGGGAAACCATGGTCCACCGCCTGGAAACCATGCTCCACCACCTGGAAACCGTGGTCCACCGCCTTGAAACCATGGTCCACCGCCTGGAAACCGTGGTCCACCACCTGGGGAAACCGTGGTCCACCACCTGGGGAAGCCATGGTCCACCACCTGGGGAAACCGTGGTCCACCACCTGGAAACCGTGGTCCACCACTTGGGGAAACCATGGTCCACCGCCTGGAAACCATGGTCCACCACGGGGAAACCGTGGTCCACCACCAGGAAACCATGGTCCACCACCTGGGGAAATCATGGTCCACCACCTGGAAACCATGGTCCACCACCATGGTCCACCACCTGGGGAAACCATGGTCCACCACCTGGGGAAGCCATGGTCCACCACCTGGGGAAAGGATGGTGTAACAAAGGGTTAAAGAGCAGCACGGTCCAAGCCCTGGTCCTAGTTCTAGTCTTGGTCCTTGTCCTGGCAATGGCCCTGGTCCTAATCCTAGTCCTGGTGATGGTCCTGGTCCTGGTCCTGATCAGCTAGATAAAGGTTTAGAGCAGGGGTCTAGGAGACGATATTCTGTGGCCTGACTTTCTGAGAAAGTAGAACGTTAATACGGCCGCGATTGAAGTGAAACTCCAACGTGAGAAGTGAGAGTAGACGCTGTGATGTTGTGACGCTTTAACTCTGTGACTCTGTGATGTTGTGACTCTGTGATGTTGTGACGCTGTGACTCTGTGAAGCTGTGATGTTGTGACGCTTTGACGCTGTGATGTTGTGACGCTTTGACTCTGTGACACTTTGACGCTGTGACTCTGTGACGTTGTGACGTTTTGACGCTGTGACGTTGTGACTCTGTGGCGTTGTGACGTTGTGACTCTGTGAAGCTGTGACGCTGTGACATTTTGACGCTGTGACGTTGTGGCTCTGTGACGCTTTGACTCTGTGAAGTTGTGATGTTGTGACTCTGTGAAGCTGTGACGTTGTGACGCTGTGACGTTTTGACGCTGTGACTCTGTGGCGTTGTGACGTTTTGACGTTGTGGCTCTGTGACATTTTGACGTTGTGGCTCTGTGACATTTTGACGTTGTGGCTCTGTGATGCTTTGACTCTGTGACGTTGTGGCTCTGTGACTCTGTGACGCTTTGACTCTGTGACATTGTGGCTCTGTGACGATGTGACGTTGTGGCTCTGTGACGTTGTGGCTCTGTGACTCTGTGACGCTTTGACTCTGTGACATTGTGGCTCTGTGACGATGTGACGTTGTGGCTCTGTGACGTTGTGGCTCTGTGACGTTGTGGCTCTGTGACGCTGTCACATTGTGGCTCTGTGACGCTGTCACGTTGTGGCTCTGTGACGCTGTGACGTTGTGACTCTGTGACGTTGTGGCTCTGTGACGATGTGATGCTGTCACGTTGTGACGTTGTGACTCTGTGGCGTTTTGACGTTGTGACTCTGTGGCGTTTTGACGCTGTGACGCTTTGACTCTGTGACGTTGTGGCTCTGTGACGCTTTGACTCTGTGAAGTTGTGACGTTGTGACTCTGTGAAACTGTGACGTTGTGACGTTTTGACGCTGTGACTCTGTGGCGTTGTGACGTTTTGACGTTGTGGCTCTGTGACGTTTTGACGTTGTGGCTCTGTGACGCTGTGACGTTGTGGCTCTGTGACGCTGTGACTCTGTGACGTTGTGACGTTTTGACGTTGTGGCTCTGTGACATTTTGACGTTGTGGCTCTGTGATGCTTTGACTCTGTGACGTTGTGGCTCTGTGACTCTGTGACGCTTTGACTCTGTGACATTGTGGCTCTGTGACGATGTGACGTTGTGGCTCTGTGACGTTGTGGCTCTGTGACGTTGTGGCTCTGTGACGCTGTCACATTGTGGCTCTGTGACGCTGTCACGTTGTGGCTCTGTGACGCTGTGACGTTGTGACTCTGTGATGTTGTGGCTCTGTGACGATGTGATGCTGTCACGTTGTGGCTCTGTGACGCTGTCACGTTGTGGCTCTGTGACGCTGTGACGTTGTGACTCTGTGATGTTGTGACGTTGTGGCTCTGTGACGATGTGATGCTGTCACGTTGTGACGTTGTGACTCTGTGGCGTTTTGACGTTGTGACTCTGTGGCGTTTTGACGCTGTGACGCTTTGACTCTGTGACGTTGTGGCTCTGTGACGCTTTGACTCTGTGAAGTTGTGACGTTGTGACTCTGTGAAACTGTGACGTTGTGACGTTTTGACGCTGTGACTCTGTGGCGTTGTGACGTTTTGACGTTGTGGCTCTGTGACGTTTTGACGTTGTGGCTCTGTGACGCTGTGACGTTGTGACTCTGTGACGTTGTGGCTCTGTGACGCTGTGACTCTGTGACGTTGTGACGTTTTGACGTTGTGGCTCTGTGACATTTTGACGTTGTGGCTCTGTGATGCTTTGACTCTGTGACGTTGTGGCTCTGTGACTCTGTGACGCTTTGACTCTTTGACATTGTGGCTCTGTGACGATGTGACGTTGTGGCTCTGTGACGTTGTGGCTCTGTGACGTTGTGGCTCTGTGACGCTGTCACGTTGTGGCTCTGTGACGCTGTGACGTTGTGACTCTGTGATGTTGTGACGTTGTGGCTCTGTGACGATGTGATGCTGTCACGTTGTGACGTTGTGACTCTGTGGCGTTTTGACGTTGTGACTCTGTGGCGTTTTGACGCTGTGACGCTTTGACTCTGTGACGTTGTGGCTCTGTGACGCTTTGACTCTGTGAAGTTGTGACGTTGTGACTCTGTGAAACTGTGACGTTGTGACGTTTTGACGCTGTGACTCTGTGGCGTTGTGACGTTTTGACGTTGTGGCTCTGTGACATTTTGACGTTGTGGCTCTGTGACGCTGTGACGTTGTGGCTCTGTGACGCTGTGACTCTGTGACGTTGTGACATTGTGGCTCTGTGACGCTGTGACGTTGTGGCTCTGTGACGCTGTGACGTTGTGACTCTGTGACGTTGTGACTCTGTGACTCTGTGACTCTGTGACGTTGTGACTCTGTGACTCTGTGACGTTGTGACTCTGTGACTCTGTGACGTTGTGACGCTGTGACGTTGTGTTTACTGACTTGGGTAAGTTCATGGACTTTGAAAGTGTGCTGGCTGGAAGCCCGGGACATGACACGTCTTTTGCAAGTAGTATGAGCTCAGTGGACAAAAGATTTGCGTCTACAAGAGACAATATTGGGAATTGGCTTGATAAGAAAATCTTTTCCTCTGATCAATCTGTGAACATTGAGCTCTTATGGTCAGACCACCCAACAGGAACCCCATGGCAGGACCAGACCCCACACAGAACCCTCTTCCCTCCTGCTGGCTCACCCACAACCAGTGAACTAAACTAGATTAATTAACTCCATGAACTAAGCAACAAAAACAAAACACAACACAACCATCACCAACACTACAAACCTAAAATAACCACAATAATTACATCTAAAACACGACGGGCAGAAACTCCCATGATGCACTGCAGCGATCCGCTCTGTGAACACGGAGCTGGTGCTAGGGTAGAGCTGCTCTTATGATGTCATGTTCCACTACACATTTATCATACAAGTAAACTTCCTCAAGTATCAGTATTAATCGAGAGTTGATGGTCTGCAGCTCGAGGGGCCATAGAGTTGTGGGTTCCTGACCCTGTTCTAGACATTCTGAGGGTCTCAACTGTTTCTTCTCTCAAGACAAATGTGGCTCAGATACGTGAGGAGAAGTGGAGGCAAGAGAACCCAGAAGAACCGTTCATGATCCTCGTTCAATGTTCCACTCATGTTCAGAAGAAATCACTAAAACTGTTCATAATGACGTTTGAGGATTTGTTGTAGAACTTGTTTTGAGGAACCCCTGATACCCCCAGCCTCACCCAGACTCTGCCTCCAGTGGCCCCCGGGTACCCTGAGTTTGAGACCCCTGGTCTAGAGGTTCCCCCTCAGTGATGAGACACTTCGGTCTGTTTCTTCATGTTTGCGATTGAAACACTCCGGAGAGGCTGAACGTCCGGGACCAGGACCAAGTCCAGGACCAAGTTCACGACCAGGTTCACGACCAAGTCCAGGACCAGGTTCACGACCAAGTTCACGACCAAGTCCAGGACCAGGTTCACGAGCAATTTCAGGACCAAGTCCAGGACCAGGTTCAGGACCAGGACCAGGTTCACGACTGGATTCACGACCAAGTCCAGGATCAGGTTCAGGACCAAGTCCAGGACCAAGTTCACGACCAGGTTCAGGACCAGGTTCACGACCAGGTTCACGACCAAGTCCAGGACCAGGTTCACGACCAAGTTCACGACCAAGTCCAGGACCAGGTTCACGAGCAATTTCAGGACCAAGTCCAGGACCAGGTTCAGGACCAGGACCAGGTTCACGACTGGATTCACGACCAAGTCCAGGATCAGGTTCAGGACCAAGTCCAGGACCAAGTTCACGACCAGGTTCAGGACCAGGTTCACGACCAGGTTCACGACCAAGTCCAGGACCAGGTTCACGACCAAGTTCACGACCAAGTCCAGGACCAGGTTCACGAGCAATTTCAGGACCAAGTCCAGGACCAGGTTCAGGACCAGGACCAGGTTCACGACTGGATTCACGACCAAGTCCAGGATCAGGTTCAGGACCAAGTCCAGGACCAAGTCCAGGACCAGGTTCAGAACCAGCTCCAGGACCAGGTCCAGGACACAGCCACACTGAAACAAAACTGATTAAAGCCAGCAGCCTTGGTCAGGACCTCGCACCCTGGCCTGTCGGGGCCGGCTCAGCCATGGCCCTGTTCCCAGCAGGTGGCGCTATGGCCGGTGGTTGTTAAAGTTTGAGCCCGAGGGAACAGTGCTGGAGGTACTTACAGTTTGCCTCCTGTTCAATGGGGAATATCAAAGAGGCGTGGCCACAGAGGCAAATTGTGTCCTTCCTGTAGGGTTCAGCTCAGAGTGTCAGTCAGGGATGTTTAGGCGTTGATGAACAAAGGAGTGAGTTCGGCTTTGATCTCTCTACGTCATTCCTACGGGCTGTGGTGGATGTTTGTGTATGGAGGTGGAGCACGTTTTGGCACCCTGGGGGTTCTTCGGTACATTTTCTTACGGTCTGTGCCAGTCCTGACAGGCGGGCCGAACTGGGGGAGATTCTGAGCGTTTAGATGAGGGGAGGGTAGTCCCAGTCCTGGAGGGTAGTCCAGGTCCTGGAGGATAGTCCCGGTCCTGGAGGGTAGTCCAGGTCCTGGAGGGTAGTCCCGGTCCTGGAGGGTAGTCCAGGTCCTGGAGGATAGTCCTGGTCCTGGAGGGTAGTCCAAGTCCTGGAGGGTATTCCAGGTCCTGGAGGGTAGTCTTGGTCCTGGAGGGTAGTCCTGGTCCTGGCGGGTATTCCAGGTCCTGGAGGGTAGTCCTGGTCCTGGAGGGTATTCCTGGAGGATATTCCTGGTCCTGGAGGGTAGTCCTGGTCCTGGAGGGTATTCCAGGTCCTGGAGGGTATTCCAGGTCCTGGAGGGTAGTCCTGGTCCTGGAGGGTATTCCAGGTCCTGGAGGGTAGTCCAGGTCCTGGAGGGTAGTCCTGGTCCTGGAGGGTATTCCAGGTCCTGGAGGGTATTCCAGGTCCTGGAGGGTATTCCAGGTCCTGGAGGGTCGCAGTCCTGCAGTCTGCTGAGCCTCACGACAACTCAGGCGTGTTTGAGCAGGGAGACATGGACAACATGCAGGGCTGCGGTCCACCCCTGGTTTAGAGGGACAAACTGTGGTTCAATGCGGCATCAGGAGAAGAAAGACTCAAATACAATTGGGTCCTCGCTTCTAGGCCACGCCCCCTGCGAGGGCTTCCCTTCCGGCTCGGTCCTTTCCTGAGGTTTAGTGAATCCCAGCAGGAAAACATGTCGTCAATGTTGTTGGTGATTATTGATACCGAGTCCAGCAGGTCCTCACGGTGAACCAGAACCAGAACCAAGATGCTGAGAGCCTCAGGCCCCGCCCACACCAGCCACAACCACCTTCTTTCTCCCTGAAGTTCTCAAAACAGTTCCCTCCACACCTCACTGGGAACGCTGCCTCAGGGCCTGCAGTACATATGCCCGGCCTTTAGGGGCGCTGTGACTCGCCAAAACGCCTCAAAACCAGAGAAGAAGACATAGAGAACATAGAAATATAGAAGTAGACTCCTGCTCAAAGAGGTCTCTGCTCCTGCTGCTGCTGCTGCTCCTGCTGCTCCTGCTCCTGCTGCTCTTGCTGCTCCTGCTGCTCTTGCTGCTCCTGCTCCTGCTGCTCTTGCTGCTCCTGCTGCTCTTGCTGCTGCTGCTGCTCCTGCTGCTCCTGCTGCTCTTGCTGCTCCTGCTGCTGCTCCTGGAGGAATCCCACTTGTCCCCTTAGTAAACCTACTAGTATCAGTAGCTTCTGCAGCGCCACCTGGAGCATGGAGTCTGCCATTGTTGTGGCATTGCGGACGGCGGTGGGGGGCATCATCGATGACATCATTTTCCGCAGATCTTTGAAGTTCACACCTCAGGCTTTAGAACCCCCCCCCCCCCCGGAGATCAAACTTCCCCACTATACCTGGAAAACCTTGAAAACTCACTGATAAAGTTGTGGATCGTACGGAAGAAAAAAACAATCGGAGGCAAAACAAACCAAAACCTTCATGCACGTCAGAAAACGTCAGAAATCAAAGTGGAGATGTATTTTCCAGGGAGAGACGTCTGTCCGTCCCTCATCTGTCCCCCCGTGGACGTGAAATCACTTAATTGTAACTCTATCGTGTAGCTTACTGCTTATCAACGTGGGATGTTACACAGGATAATATATTTTCCGAGCACCCTGGGACGCGTGTCTTTGTCCTCCGTGTTGGACGCAGGACGCTGGCTGCTCTGTGTCTCCTCGTCCTGATGCTGTTTAGCAGCGGAGTCTGTCCTGAAGCGTCTTCCCACCCCTTCGTCCAACCTGCCCTGCGTCCTGGAGAAGCAGGAGGACAAATGACAGTACAACAGAAAAAAGTCTAGGCTTTCCAAAATAAAAGATAAGCTCATCCAAAATAAAAGACAAGCTCATCCAAACTGGACCCAGCAGCATTATGTGAAGTGATCCAGGTCCCCAGGTCTCCAGGTCCCCAGGTCTCCAGGTCCTCTGACTAGAATCTCCTTTGGTGTTCTCATGAAGAAAACCTTGCAGTTCCTTGTCCATGTCACTCCAATCTTCTGCTTTTATCTCCCTCTCCCTCCCTCGCTCTCCCCCTCTCTCTCTCTCTCCCCGCCCTCCCTCCCTCGCTCCCTCTCCCTCCCTCTCCCCCCTCTCGCTTCCTCTCTCTCCCTCTCCCTCTGTTGCTCCCCCCTCTCTCCCTCTCTCCCTCTCCCCCTCTCCCTCACCCTCCCTCGCTCCCTCTCTCTCCCCGCCCTCCCTCGCTCCCTCTCCCTCTCTCTCCCCCTCTCTCTCTCTCTCTCGCCCCGCCCTCCCTCTCTCCCTCGCTCCCTCTCTCTCTCTCCCCGCCCTCCCTCTCTCGCTTCCTCTCCCTCACCCTCCCTCTCCCTCACGCTCCCTCTCTCTCCCCCTCTCTCTCTCCCCGCCCTCCCTCTCTCTCACCCTCTCCCTCCCTCTCTCTCTCTCTTTCCCCCCCCCTCTCGCTTCCTCTCCCTCACCCTCCCTCGCTCCCTCACCCTCCCTCTCTTCCTCTCTCTCTCTCTCACCCTCTCCCTCCCTCTCTCTCTCTCTCTCTCCCCACCCTCCCTCGCTCCCTCACCCTCCCTCGCTCCCTCACCCTCCCTCTCTTCCTCTCTCTCTCCTCCCCCCTCTCCCCCCCCCCCCCCTCTCAGAGACATCTGTCCCATCATGAAGGATGCTGCTGCTCTCTCTGCAGTGATCGACCTGTTTGAAGATCACGTGAGGATCAATCATCAGCAGGTTGATCTGATCGTGGGTAAGACTCATCCATCCATCCATCCATCCACCCATCCATCCATCCATCCACCCACCCACCCACCCATCCATCCATCCATCCACCCATCCACCCACCCACCCACCCACCCACCCACCCATCCATCCACCAACCCACCCATCCATCCATCCACCCACCCACCCACCCACCCACCCATCCATCCATCCATCCATCCATCCATCCATCCATCCACCCACCCATCCATCCACCCATCCATCCATCCATCCATCCATCCATCCACCCACCCACCCACCCACCCACCCACCCATCCATCCACCCATCCATCCACCCATCCATCCATCCATCCACCCACCCATTGATCAACTGGCGGCTGCTCTGGGTGCAGGTCTGGATGCACGAGGCTTCCTGTTTGGACCGCTGCTCGCCCAGCGGCTCGGCGTGGGCTTCGTCCTGGTGAGGAAGAGGGGGAAGCTGCCCGGCGCCACCGTGGCTGTGGCCTACGATCTGGAGTACGGCACGGTAAGGACCGTCCTGGAGTACGGTACGGAGCGCCCTGGAGTACGACTCGGTAAGGATCGCCCTGGAGTACGACTCGGTACGGAGCGCCCTGGAGTACGACTCGGTAAGGATCGCCCTGGAGTACGACTCGGTACGGAGCGCCCTGGAGTACGACTCGGTAAGGACCGCCCTGGAGTACGGCTCGGTAAGGATCGCCCTGGAGTACGGCTCGGTAAGGAGCGCCCTGGAGTACGGCTCAGTAAGGAGCACGACTCGGTAAGGAGGGCCCTGGAGTATGACTCGGTAAGGATCGCCCTGGAGTACGGCTCAGTACGGAGCGCCCTGGAGTACGACTCAGTAAGGAGCGCCCTGGAGTACGGCTCGGTAAGGAGCACGACTCAGTAAGTAGCGCCCTGGAGTACGGTAAGGAGCGCCCTGGAGTACGGTAAGGAGCGCCCTGGAGTATGACTCAGTAAGGAGCGCCCTGGAGTACGACTCAGTACGGAGCGCCCTGGAGTACGGTAAGGAGCGCCCTGGAGTACGGCTCGGTAAGTAGCGCCCTGGAGTATGACTCAGTAAGTAGCGCCCTGGAGTATGACTCAGTAAGGATCGCCCTGGAGTACGGTACGGAGCGCCCTGGAGTACGACTCAGTAAGGAGCGCCCTGGAGTACGGTAAGGAGTGCCCTGGAGTATGACTCAGTAAGGATCGCCCTGGAGTACGGCTCAGTAAGGAGCGCCCTGGAGTACGGCTCAGTAAGGAGCGCCCTGGAGTACGGCTCAGTAAGGAGCGCCCTGGACCCGGCCCTGGACCCGGCCCTGGACCCGGCCCTAGACCCGGCCCTGGACCCGGCCCTGGACGTGACCAGGTGTCTCTGTAACGCCTGTAATAAACGGCATCATGACGTTTCCTTCAGATGTTCCTTCATTTCTTTTGTGAAACTTAAAGAATCGACATGAATTTCTTTTAGAACTCGGCTGACGGAGGAAACGGGAAACCATCAGTGGTTAAAACCTGAAAACGTTACGTAGGAAATAAAAGTATGACGCAGGTCCTCAGTGGGCGGAGCCTCCTGTCTGGCCGCCGCCCATCAGCTCCACATCAACCTGGAATAAAGTGCTGCTCTACCTTTTTAATCCTCATCCCACACCGTAGTCGAAGCCAGAGTCTGAGAGCATCTGGCGTAATCACGTCAGTGCTGCTCCACTCGGACGCCCACAGAGTTCAGTTCCACCACCCTCCAAACCTCCGTCACCCAGCAGTGAGTCAGCATTAAACTAAGAAGCAAGCTGAGCTGCAGCAGGAAGAGCTGCAGCAGGAAGTGCTCAGCAGGAAGAGCTCAGCAGGAAGAGCTCTGACTGGACTGAACAGGTTAGTTTATATTACCGACCCAGACTAGATCTGCAGCAGACCAGAGCGGTCAGCAGAGTGGATCAGCACTTCAACTCTCTGCATGCAGCAGCTTTAATACCAACGAGCCTCCAAAGGCCCACAGTCACAAAACAGAACAGGAGGTGATACAAGCCCTCTGGGTCTACGCTCTGGGCCTACCCTCTGGGTCTACTCTCTGGGTCTACGCTCTGGGTCTACAGTCTGGGTCTACACTCTGGGTCTACGCTCTGGGTCTACCTTCTGGGTCTACGCTCTGGGTCTACACTCTGGGTCTACGCTCTGGGTCTACCTTCCGGGTTTACGCTCTGGGTCTACCCTCCGGGTCTACGCTCTGGGTCTACCTTCCGGGTCTACACTCTGGGTCTACGCTCTGGGTATACCCTCTGGGTCTACCTTCTGGGTCTACGCTCTGGGTCTACGCTCTGGGCCTACAGTCTGGGTCTACGCTCTGGGTCTACCTTCCGGGTCTACCCTCTGGGTCTACGCTCTGGGTCTACCCTCTGGGTCTACGCTCTGTCAGCATTGGTACAAGAGAGCAGCAGCAGCATCGCTGCTCTCTTGGTGAAAGCTGAGGAACCTTCTGCTGATGCTGAGGTCATTAAATAATCCTTAATCTGGTGGATGAAGTTTGAAGTCTGGAGGAGAAAAAGACAGGAACCGGTAGAGGAACCGGTAGAGGAGCTGTTAAAGGAGCGTTCACACACAGAACCACCACACGTTTGGCAGGAACCTCAGTTCCTGACCAGGATCAGCATTTTGAGCTGAATTCTAGGATTCAGGGTGGAGGCGTCACTCCGTCACCGACAGTCTCCACCTTTTATCCTGAGCTACAAGTCAGAGCAGGAAACATGGAGGATCACCACCAGTCGTTCTGCACCGTCAGCAGTATTGTTCCACCGTGTTACCAGTTAATGAGTAAAGCCGCTCTGCAGCAGGCCGCTCTGCAGCAGGCGGCACCTGAGTTTAAAAACATATGACTCCACCCCCCTATGACTCCACCCCCCCATGACTCCACCCCCCCAGGTCTTCTCCCAGCAGATACTGAACAGTGGACACCCTCCAGAGCGCTCAGCATTCAGAGAACCTCCATGGAGTTGATCAGAGAGGAGGATGCTGACACTCTGTAGAACACATCAACACACATCACTACTAATCCACACGCTCAGTTACTAACTTCACCAGTAACTAGCTACTTAGTAACTACTAACCCTAACCCTGGTTCTGGATAAAAGAAGTTCAGGAACATGAGGAACGTCAGAATCATTCCAGAACCACCTTCAGATGCATTAGGTCACATTAAGAACGTCAGGAATGATCTTAGTTACTGTCTGATAGGACTGCCACTAGAAGGGTGGAGGATTGGGTGGAGGATTGAGTGGAGGATTGGGTGGAGTGAGTAGAGGAGTGGGTGGAGGATTGAGTGGAGGATTGAGGGGAGGATTGGGTGGAGGAGTGAGGGGAGGATTGAGTGGAGGAGTGGAGGTTTGGGTGGAGGAGTGAGTGGAGGTTTGGGTGGAGGAGTGAGAGGAGGATTGGGTGGAGGATTGAGTGGAGGATTGGGTGGAGGATCGAGTGGAGGTTTGAGGGGAGGATTGAGTGGAGGATTGGGTGGAGGTTTGGGTGGAGGATTGGGTGGAGGAGTGAGTGGAGGTTTGAGGGGACGATTGAGTGGGGGATTGGGTGGAGGTTTGGGTGGAGGAGTGTTCTTCACCTCTGATCTCTGACTTAAAGAACCAGACGTTCTGATGTCACACATCAGAGGAATTTCCTCGTCCCGTCACGTTTCTCTCTGATTGGTCCGTCAATTCATTCATTTAGTTTATTTGGGATCTAACTGGTGTATTAGAACACAAAGTACAACGATAGTACTAATAAGTTCATTTATATAGCAGTTTTTCTACTTCAGATACAACAGAGTACAATGAAAAAGAAGAAATGATGAAATGAGAAGAGAAAGAAAAGCAGCAGTGAAACAACAATTATGGAATAAAGAAGTAATAGAGTAAATCTGTCTCGGTGAGTAAATACTGAGACAGTTGCTTTTACTCTTCTGAAGTTTTGAAACTCCCAGGCTGCAATTATTACTACAACCACCTTGAGTACTACTACTACTACTACTACTATAGTAATGATGATAACAATGATAATAGTACTAATGGTTTATCAGCTGAAACATCTGACAAAGAGCAAAAACCCTGCGACTGTTCAGACCCTTGGTTCTTCATGCTGCTCTGGGGGGGGGGGGTTCTGGAGGGGGGGTACTAGAGGACCCCTGGTATAAAGTATAAAGTCAGCTGACTGCAGGTTTTACTGGGTGGCTTCAGGCAAGAGAACGTCCGTCTGATCCTGAGCAGACGAGGAGACAATGGTCTCCGGAGTTCCTTCGGTTCCTCAGATGTTGATGGAAATGAAAAGCGGACGGTTCTTGGTGTTGCAGGCGGAAGCAGAGATCCAGGAGGACGCTGTGGCGGCGGGTCAGAAGGTTCTGCTGATCGACGATCTGCTGGCGACTGGAGGTCAG
Organism: Lipophrys pholis; assembly: GCF_963383615.2. Lineage (NCBI taxonomy): Eukaryota > Metazoa > Chordata > Actinopteri > Blenniiformes > Blenniidae > Lipophrys > Lipophrys pholis. The sequence goes on along the minus strand of NW_028291934.1, from coordinate 128,994 downwards.
AACTCTGAGCCTGGTTCTGTCTCACGTTCTGTCGTCTTTCACGTTCTGTCGTCTGTTACGTTCTGTCACGTTGTGACCTGCTGAAGGGATGTTTGTTGTGACGTTCTGCTGTTTGTTTGTTGTGACGTTCTGCTGTTTGTTGTTGTGACGTTCTGCTGTGTTTGTTGTGACGTTCTGCAGTTTGTTGTTGTGACGTTCTGCTGTTTGTTGTTGTGACATTCTGCTGTTTGTTTGTTGTGACGTTCTGCAGTTTGTTGTTGTGGCGTTCTGCTGTTTGGTTGTTGTGATGTTCTGTTTGTTGTGGCGTTCTGCTGTTTGTTGTGACGTTCTGCTGTTTGTTTGTTGTGATGTTCTGTTTGTTGTGGCGTTCTGCTGTTTGTTTGTTGTGACGTTCTGCTGTTTGTTTGTTGTGACGTTCTGCTGTTTTGTTGTGACGTTCTGCTGTTTGTTGTGACGTTCTGCTGTTTGGTTGTGGTGTTCTGCTGTTTGTTGTAACGTTCTGCTGTTTGTTGTTGTGACGTTCTGCTGTTGTGACGTTCTGCTGTTTGGTTGTTGTGGCGTTCTGCGGTTTGTTGTGACGTTCTGCTGTTTGTTTGTTTGTTGTGACGTTCTGCTGTTTGTTGTGACGTTCTGCTGTTGTGGTTCCTTTGCGCTGTAGGAACCCTGTTCGCCGCCATCCAGCTGATGGGGAAGCAGCAGGCGGAGGTTCTGGGCTGTTTGGTCGTCATCGAGCTCAAAGAGCTGCAAGGCGCCGACAAGCTGAAGCCTGAAACGGTCTTCTCCCTGGTCCAGTACTGAGGAACCCCCCAGACCCCTCCTGTGACCTGGTCTCTGGTAGACCCGGTCTCTGGTTGATCTGGATCATCAGCCGAGAAACAAACGTTGGATTGTTCTCATCATTTTAACGTCACCTTGTTTTTCAATAAAACGGTTCTAATGTCTGGACTCGGTTTCTGCTCGTTTTTCTTTCAATGTTGACGGAGAACCTTCAGAACGTTTCAGGACTCCGCCTCCAGCCTCCGCACCCTGGCAGAGCGTTAGTAGAGCGTTAACGTGACGCTCATCCTCGCTGCCGCCGGATCCAGTTACATTCATGTTTTCAGACGTGGAACCGTCACTGGAGAACGTGTGTTTATGTTCCGTTAAATTCTAACAACTGGTCTGAAAGACAATGTGGGGGAAAGGAGATGTAATCGGGACTCAAAGTAATCCTCAGCAACCGTGTAATCTGATTAAAGATTTTAATCTTTTCACGACATAAGAAACAACAAATCAACGTCTTCAAGTCGTCTCCGAAAAACAAAACCCCACGAGGTGACTTTATTAACCCCCCCCCCCCCCCCCAGAAGAAAACCCTCCCACACCTGGAGGATCAGAAGGTCTGACTTCAGACAGTCAGAGTCAGACCCTCCTGGAGCCTGGTCCTCAGTCAGGACCCCCCCCCCCCTCCTACTGGAGCCTGGTCCTCAGTCAGGACACCCCCGGTCCTCAGTCAGAGTCAGACCCCCCCCCCCCCCCCCCCTCCCCTCCTCTTGGAGCCTGGTCCTCAGTCAGGACCCCCCCCCCCCCCCCCCCCCCCCTCCTCCTGGAGCCTGGTCCTCAGTCAGGACCCCCCCCCCCTCCTCCTGGAGCCTGTTCCTCAGTCGGTCCAGCACGGTGCTCAGCTCCATGCCTTTGTTCAGCTTCAGGTACAAGTCCTTCCTGATTGGATGGATGCTCAGCCAATCAGCAACCAGCTCGGCCAGGAGCTGCACGTGTTTCTCCATTTCCCCTGTTAATGAGAGGATGAGGTCACTTCCTGTTAGGAGAGCATGCTAAAGCCCCCCCCCCCCCCTATGGAAACCCACCTGCTGACAGAGCAGACCTGTAGCTGGACCCCAGCCGGCTGCAGACCACCTCCATGGTCAGAGCCGGTTTCTTCTCCGCCACGAAGACGCTGCGCAGGATCCGGGCCAGCTCCTCGAGCCGGGACATCATGAGCAGGCGCTGGTCCTGGACCGGGTCCCGGGTCAGGACCGCCTGCAGCTTCTGGGCCTCCTTGGCTCGGATCTGGAACAGACCAGACCAGGTTCAGAGAGAACTCGTCGCCACTTCTTCATCCAAAGATGGAACCTTTCTTTCACGCTTGTAAATAGTTCTTCTGCTGAAGCTCCAGTAAACAAACATGGCCGACCCTGATTGGTTTGACTCCCAATCCAGGAGTCCTCACAGTCCCTCCTGTCTCCTAACAGTCCCTCCTGTCTCCTCACAGTCCCTCCTATCACCTAACAGTCCCTCCTGTCTCCTCAGTCCCTCCTATCACCTAACAGTCCCTCCTGTCTCCTCACAGTCCCTCCTGTCTCCTCAGTCCCTCCTATCACCTAACAGTCCCTCCTGTCTCCTCACAGTCCCTCCTGTCTCCTCACAGTCCCTCCTATCACCTAACAGTCCCTCCTGTCTCCTCACAGTCCCTCCTATCGCCTAGCAGTCCCTCCTGTCTCCTCACAGTCCCTCCTGTCTCCTCACAGTCCCTCCTATCACCTAACAGTCCCTCATGTCTCTTCACAGTCCCTCCTGTCTCTTCACAGTCCCTCCTATCACCTAACAGTCCCTCCTGTCTCCTCACAGTCCCTCCTGTCTTCTCACAGTCCCTCCTGTCTTCTCACAGTCCCTCCTGTCTCCTAACAGTCCCTCCTATCTCCTAAGAGTCCCTCCTGTCTCCTAAGAGTCCCTCCTGTCTCCTTTCCAACTTCTCCTTAACCCCAGAAGTGTTGAAGTGGCGGCCATGATAAGGAGCGTTGGAATTCTCACTAAGATGAGGAAAGGAGGCTCAATGCTTCCTTTAGAACCTCCTTTAGCCTAGGAACCACTGATGCTTCCTTTAGAACATCCTTTAGCCTAGGAACCACTGATGCTTCCTTTAGAACCTCCTTTAGCCTAGGAACCACTGATGCTTCCTTTAGAACTTCCTTTAGCCTAGGAACCACTGATGCTTCCTTTAGAACCTCCTTTAGCTTAGGAACCACTGATGCTTCCTGTAGAACCCCCTTTAGCTTAGGAACCACTGATGGTTCCTTTAGAACCTCCTTTAGCCTAGGAACCACTGAGGCTTCCTCTAGAACCTCCTTTAGCCTAGGAACCACTGATGCTTCCTCTAGAACCTCCTTTAGCCTAGGAACCACTGATGCTTCCTTTAGAACCTCCTTTAGCCTAGGAACCACTGATGCTTCCTTTAGAACCTCCTTTAGCCTAGGAACAACTGATGCTTCCTTTAGAACCTCCTTTAGCCTAGGAACCACTGATGCTTCCTCTAGGATGCTTCCTCTTCCTTTAGGAACCCTCCTAACACCTTTCACTAACTCCTTTAGGAAGCCTCCTAACACCTTTACTTAACTCCTTTAGGAAGCCTCCTAACACCTTTACTTAACTCCTTTAGGAAGCCTCCTAACACCTTTCACTAACTCCTTTAGGAAGCCTCCTAACACCTTTACTAACTCCTTTAGGAAGCCTCCTAACACCTTTCCTTAACTCCTTTAGGAAGCCTAACACCTTTCACTAACTCCTTTAGGAAGCCCCTAACACCTTTACTAACTCCTTTAGGAAGCCTCCTAACTCCTTTCACTAACTCCTTTAGGAAGCCTCCTAACACCTTTCCTTAACTCCTTTAGGAAGCCTCCTAACACCTTGCCTAACTCCTTTAGGAAGCCTCCTAAATCCTTTCACTAACTCCTTTAGGAAGCCTCCTAACACCTTTCCTTAACTCCTTTAGGAAGCCTCCTAACACCTTTCACTAACTCCTTTAGGAAGCCTCCTAACACCTTTCCTAACTCCTTTAGGAAGCCTCCTAACTCCTTTCACTAACTCCTTTAGGAAGCCTCCTAACACCTTTCACTAACTCCTTTAGGAAGCCTCCTAACACCTTTCACTAACTCCTTTAGGAAGCCTCCTAACACCTTTCACTAACTCCTTTAGGAAGCCTCCTAACACCTTTCCTTAACTCCTTTAGGAAGCCTCCTAACACCTTTCACTAACTCCTTTAGGAAGCCCCCTAACACCTTTACTAACTCCTTTAGGAAGCCTCCTAACTCCTTTCACTAACTCCTTTAGGAAGCCTCCTAACACCTTTACTTAACTCCTTTAGGAAGCCTCCTAACACCTTTCCTTAACTCCTTTAGGAAGCCTCCTAACACCTTTCACTAACTCCTTTAGGAAGCCTCCTAACACCTTTCACTAACTCCTTTAGGAAGCCTCCTAACACCTTTCACTAACTCCTTTAGGAAGCCTCCTAACACCTTTCCTTAACTCCTTTAGGAAGCCTCCTAACACCTTTACTAACTCCTTTAGGAAGCCTCCTAACACCTTTTCTTGACCCTGTGACATCATCCAGGGGGGTAAGGAGAAGTGAATATGAAAGGAGATAGGAGAAACTTGTAGGAAGAACCCGTATTCTAGAACCCGTATTCTAGAACCCGTATTCTAGAACCCGTATTCTTCATATCAGTAGTTTAATAGCATCTGGTTCCTCATCAGTCCATACGGATGTCAGGTTCTCTCCATTTTGTTCATGTTTTCATGTCTTGTTCTCAGTCTGTGTGGTTCCATTACAAAAAGAAGCAACAGCGCCCCCCGTGGCCCGGCAGACTCACTGCATGGTGTCAGAGTGTCGGCTGCTGCAGTGGAAACACTCTTTTTACCAGACTAGGTGTCGTCACGTGAAACGTTGTCGTGGAAACAGAGTCTGAGTAGTTATTGGTGCACCTACCCTGTCCACCAGGGACTGTGGGACTCCTCTGAGAGCAGCAGGAGGAGGAGCAGCAGCAGCAGGAGGAGCAGCAGCAGCAGCAGGAGCAGGAGGAGCAGGAGGAGCAGGAGGAGCAGCAGCAGGAGCAGGAGTTTGCTCCTCACGGTCTTCGGTCCTCAGAGCCACAGAACGCAGAGCTCTCTCCATCTGAGGAACAGAACAAAGGTCAGGACCTCCAGAGATCTGCTCAGATCATTTAATCTGGTCACGGTTCAGATTATTCAGACGAGGCTCCTGGAGGAGAACATCACAGTTCCATCTCACTGTCAGTCTGGATCAACGCGTCAAGGCCGATTCCTCCTTCATAAGAAGAAGAAGAACGACTCTGTCATATTCTAATCATGTGGATCATGTGACCTCGCTACTGTACAGCTCGTTCACATGTGAGAGGGCGGAGTTACGTGATGCTCCTGAACGCATCGCTCAGCTCCTGCAGTTCAAACCAGAGCCACCAGGCGGCTCAGACTCAAACCTCCTCTGTTATTACTGGAACCGTTCAGAGGAAAGGTTCTGCAAACATCGGAGGGAGGAAATAAGCTGCAGTGGGAAGGTTAAAACGCTGCTTCATAAAGGTGGGCCTGCCGGGAGGGGGCGTGGCTAGCGGTGAGGGGGCGGGGCCTGTACGAACCCTCTACCAAAAAGCAGCAGCTGGCTGACGTCACAGCCCGACTGTTCCTCTTGTTCTCATGGGTTCTCCTGGCAGTCTGCAGAGGCCTAGAGTGTCCTGGTCTAGATTAGCATTAGCATTAGCGGGAGGCGCAGCGCCCCCTACCTTGGGGGTGAACAGAGAGCGAGTCTTCTCCAGAACCTCCCGGGCCGTGGCGGCTCTCTCTGTGTGGGGGACGCTCGGCAGCGCGGCGCTCGGCGGCGCCGCCACCGTGTCCACGCTGAAACGAGGGTGCCAGCGGGTCAGTCTGTCCTCTGGGACGGACAGAGGGGGCGCGAGAGAGGACAGGAAGGCCTAGACACAGGAGGAGGTGGTTAGGAGGTGAGGAGGAGGAGGAGGTGAGACTCCGTCCGCTACCAGTGGGCGGAGCAGCTGCTCACCTGGTGGTGCTGCTTGACGATGGCGAGCAGGTTGCGGTGGAAGACTCGGCGCCGCTCCAGCAGCAGAGACGCCGACATGACGGGACGGGCGATCTTCAGGTCTGAGGACGACACAGGACGACCTTCAAGGTCAGGGTGGAGCTAAACATGGAGTTCCTCAGGGTTCTATCTGAGGACCTGAACTCTTCTCCTGGAGGAACATTGTCAGGAAGGAGAAGGAATGTGTTCTCACCTGACACCATAACTATAGAGTGTGTTCTACGTTCTGACCCGAGACCATAACGATGGAGTGTGTTCTACGTTCTGACCCGAGACCATAACGATGGAGTGTGTTCTACGTTCTCACCTGACACCATAACGATGGAGTGTGTTCTACGTTCTCACCTGACACCATAACGATGGAGTGTGTTCTACGTTCTGACCCGAGACCATAACGATGGAGTGTGTTCTACGTTCTGACCCAAGACCATAACAATGGAGTGTGTTCTACGTTCTGACCCGAGACCATAACGATGGAGTGTGTTCTACGTTCTCACCTGACACCATAACGATGGAGTGTGTTCTACGTTCTCACCCGAGACCATAACGATGGAGTGTGTTCTACGTTCTAACCTGACACCATAACGATGGAGTGTGTTCTAGGTTCTAACCTGACACCATAACGATGGAGTGTGCTCTACGTTCTCACCTGAGACCATAACGATGGAGTGTGTTCTACGTTCTCACCTGACACCATAACGATGGAGTGTGTTCTACGTTCTCACCCGAGACCATAACGATGGAGTGTGTTCTATGTTCTAACCTAACACCATAACGATCGAGTGTGTTCTACGTTCTCACCTGAGACCATAATGATGGAGTGTGTTCTACGTTCTCACCTGACACCATAACGATGGAGTGTGTTCTACGTTCTCACCCGAGACCATAACGATGGTGTGTTCTACGTTCTCACCTGACACCATAACGATGGAGTGTGCTCTACGTTCTCACCTGAGACCATAACGATGGAGTGTGTTCTACGTTCTCACCTGACACCATAACGATGGAGTGTGTTCTACGTTCTCACCCGAGACCATAACGATGGAGTGTGTTCTATGTTCTAACCTAACACCATAACGATGGAGTGTGTTCTAGGTTCTCACCTGAGACCATAATGATGGAGTGTGTTCTACGTTCTCACCTGACACCATAACGATGGAGTGTGTTCTACGTTCTGACCTAACACCATAACGATGGAGTGTGTTCTACGTTCTCACCTGACACCATAACGATGGAGTGTGTTCTACGTTCTCACCTGAGACCATAACGATGGAGTGTGTTCTACGTTCTCACCTGACACCATAACGATGGAGTGTGTTCTACGTTCTCACCCGAGACCATAACGATGGAGTGTGTTCTATGTTCTAACCTAACACCATAACGATGGAGTGTGTTCTAGGTTCTCACCTGAGACCATAATGATGGAGTGTGTTCTACGTTCTCACCTGACACCATAACGATGGAGTGTGTTCTACGTTCTGACCTAACACCATAACGATCGAGTGTGTTCTACGTTCTCACCTGACACCATAACGATGGAGTGTGTTCTACGTTCTCACCTGACACCATAACGATGGAGTGTGTTCTACGTTCTCACCTGACACCATAACGATGGAGTGTGTTCTACGTTCTCACCTGACACCATAACGATGGAGTGTGTTCTACGTTCTGACCCGAGACCATAATGATGGAGTGTGTTCTACGTTCTCACCCGAGACCATAACTATAGAGTGTGTTCTACGTTCTAACCTGAGACCATAACAATGGAGTATGTTCTACGTTCTCACCTGAGACCATAACGATCGAGTGTGTTCTACGTTCTCACCTAACACCATAACGATGGAGTGTGTTCTACGTTCTGACCCGAGACCATAACGATGGAGTGTGTTCTAGGTTCTCACCTGAGACCATAACGATGGAGTGTGTTCTACGTTCTAACCTGAGACCATAACGATGGAGTGTGTTCTACGTTCTAACCTGAGATCATAACGATGGAGTGTGTTCTACGTTCTGACCCGAGACCATAACGATAGAGTGTGTTCTAGGTTCTAACCTGAGACCATAACGATGGAGTGTGTTCTACGTTCTCACCTGACACCATAACGATGGAGTGTGTTCTAGGTTCTCACCTGAGACCATAACGATGGAGTGTGTTCTACGTTCTGACCCGAGACCATAATGATGGAGTGTGTTCTACGTTCTCACCCGAGACCATAATGATGGAGTGTGTTCTAGGTTCTCACCTGAGACCATAACGATGGAGTGTGTTCTACGTTCTAACCTGAGACCATAACGATGGAGTGTGTTCTACGTTCTAACCTGAGATCATAACGATGGAGTGTGTTCTACGTTCTGACCCGAGACCATAACGATAGAGTGTGTTCTAGGTTCTAACCTGAGACCATAACGATGGAGTGTGTTCTACGTTCTCACCTGACACCATAACGATGGAGTGTGTTCTAGGTTCTCACCTGAGACCATAACGATGGAGTGTGTTCTACGTTCTGACCCGAGACCATAATGATGGAGTGTGTTCTACGTTCTCACCCGAGACCATAATGATGGAGTGTGTTCTAGGTTCTGACCCGAGACCATAATGATGGAGTGTGTTCTAGGTTCTGACCTGAGACGAGGGTGGGCTCCACCGTCAGCTGGTAGCTTCCTCTCTTCACGCTGCTGCAGAACGTCGGGACGTTTCTCTGCTGCCTGAAGGTGAACGCTTCAGGGAACACAAACTTTATCTGGCCCACGTGGTTCTCCTCGAACCTCCTACACACACACACACACACACACACACACACACACACACACACACACACACACACACACACACACACACACACACACACACACACACACACACACACACACACACACACACACAGACAGACAGACAGACAGACAGACAGACAGACAGACAGACAGACAGACAGACAGACAGACAGACAGACAGACAGACAGACAGACAGACAGACAGACAGACAGACAGACAGACAGACAGACAGACAGACAGACAGACAGACAGACAGACAGACAGACAGACAGACAGACAGACAGACAGACAGACAGACAGACACACACACACACACACACACACACACACACACACACACACACACACATTAAAT
>NW_028291934.1:100000-115000 GCF_963383615.2 Lipophrys pholis | reverse complement strand
GGTTCTAAAAGAGGGAATATGGTCCTTGTTCTACAGGAGGAAACGATCCTGGTTCTACAGGAGGAAATGTTCCTGGTTCTACAGGAAGATATGTTCCTGGTTCTGCAGGAGGAACTGATCCTGGTTCTGCAGGAGGAACTGATCCTGGTTCTACAGGAGGAAATGTTCCTGGTTCTGCAGGAGGAAATGTTCCTGGTTCTACAGGAGGAAATGTTCCTGGTTCTACAGGAAGATATGTTCCTGGTTCTGCAGGAGGAAAAGTTCCTGGTTCTAAAAGAGGAAATATATTCCTTGTTCTACAGGAAGAAATGTTCCTGCTTCTGCAGGAGGAAAAGTTCCTGGTTTTGCAGGAGGGAATTATCCTGGTTCTGCAGGAGTAGATGTCCCTGGTTCTACAGGAGGAACTGATCCTGGTTCTGCAGGAGGAAAGGTTCCTGAAGTGTCTTTGTGTTGTTGTGTAGTTTGTGTTGTTGTTGTGTTGTTGTTGTTGTTGTGTTTGTGTTCAGGGTTGATCAATAAAGTTGGGTTGAAGGTCAAAGGTTGAGCAGTAGATCAGTTACCTTCACGGTCCTCTGGGAAAGGAGCAGCTTCTTCCTGGCGGACCTCCTTGTTGCCCCTTCTGGACCTGGGCCCCCCTCTGGACCTGGGCCCCCCTCTGGACCTGGGCCCCCCTCTGGACCCGGGGCCCCCCCAGCCCGCCTCTTCTTGGGGGAAGTAGAAACCACCGCGGCCCCCAGCTCGAACTCCGCCTCGACCGAGGTCCGCTTCGGGGTCCGAGGGCTTCCCGGGTCCGGGACCGGAACCGGGACCAGACCCGCAGCCTCGTCGACGACCCGCACAAAGGAGCAGAGGACCTGGTCCTGGTCCGGGTCCAGGTCGCGGGTTGTGGAGCCGCTCCGGAGCTTGGTGGTCTTCAGGGTCCGGCTGGCCCCCCTCTTCTTCCGGGAGTAGAAATCAGTGACCCGGGCCTGGGCCATGGTGCTGGAGCCGGTCCGGAACAAGGAGAACCGAGTCCCGCTGAGAGGAAAACACGATCTGGGATCAGGATCTGTGGTCCGGGTCTGGGATCAGGGTCTGTGGTCCGGTCCGGTGAAGCTACGTCCGCCACGCACAGGACACACAATACAGTTTCCCGCGAAATCCACCAAACCACGCCCTCTTCCTCCGACGTCACCGGAAGAAGCGTAGTAACTGTAGATCTGTAAACGTAGAATCAGGGACACGCGATAGATAGATAGATAGATAGATAGATAGATAGATAGATAGATAGATAGATAGATAGATAGATAGATAGATAGATGATAGATTATTAATTAAATATAGAAATGTGTCATTAATTCAGTAAAATAACTATTAATTGTATGTAAAGACATATAATTAATTAACTATTCAAATATTTCATTGCCTAAATGTGCCAAAATTAAATGAATAATTCCACCACTAAATAATTAATCAAATGTGTCATTAATTAATAAAAAAAATTGGAATTAAATATATAAATGTGTCATTAAACAATTAAAATATGAATTTATTTTTTGCAGGAAACATTTAATAATTTCACTATTTAATTATTTCATTTCCAATAATGTAAGAACGGGGTGGGGCGGGAGGGTCCGGTACGGCAGAGCGCACCCAGACCCGGGTCTGTGGCTCCACCCAGTGGCACCACCCAGGGTCTGTGGCTCCGTCTCAAAGCGCTCCGGGCCTTCCCACAACATGGACATAATATAGAGCAGGCGCCTCATCCACCCCTACCACCGGGTGCCGGCGCGCGCTGGCACCGCCATCTTGGCCCGGTCGTCTGCTCCGCTCAGTCTGATCTGCTGGGCAGGAGTAATGAAGGGTCAGAGACTCTAATCAATCATAACTAACTGAATACTAACTAACTGATATAATCAATCACAACTCACTGAATACTAACTGGTTTAATCAATCATAACTCTAAATACTAACTGATATAATCAATCATAACTTACTGAATACTAACTAACTGATATAATCAATCACAACTTACTGAATACTAACTGATTTAATAAACCATAACTAACTGAATACTAACTGGTTTAATCAATCATAACTCTGAATACTAACTGATATAATCAATCATAACTAACTGAATACTAACAGGTTTAATCAATCAAAACTCACTGAATACTAACTGATTTAATCAATCATAACGCTGAATACTAACTGATATAATCAACCATAACTAACTGAATACTAACTGATTTAATCAACCATAACTAACTGAATACTAACTGATTTAATAAACCATAACTAACTGAATACTAACTGATATAATCAATCATAACTTACTGAATACTAACTGATTTAATAAACCATAACTAACTGAATACTAACTGGTTTAATCAATCATAACTAACTGACTACTAACTGATTTAATCAATTATAACTAACTGAATACTAACTGATTTAATCAATCATAACTAGCTGAAGACTAACTGATTTAATCAATCATAACTAACTGAATACTAACTGGTTTAATCAACCATAACTAACTGAAGACTAACTGATTTAATCAATCATAACTCTGAAAACTAACTGATATAATCAACCATAACTCACTGAATACTAACTGATTTAATCAACCATAACTAACTGACTACTAACTGATTTAAACAATTATAACTAACTGAATACTAACTGATTTAATAAACCATAACTAACTGACTACTAACTGATTTAATCAATTATAACTAACTGAAAACTAACTGATATAATCAACCATAACTCACTGAATACTAACTGATTTAATCAACCATAACTAACTGAATACTAACTGATTTAATAAACCATAACTAGCTGAATACTAACTGATTTAATCAACCATAACTAGCTGAATACTAACTGATCTTCTGGTTTTCTTTACTACAACCATCAGACATGTAGTTCTGATACTGGACACATGGTTTAGTAGTATTTTGATGTTCATAGTGGATTAAACAATGTGTGAATGTGGCCCTTTCAGACCTGGAACTGACCTGGGACTGACCCAGGACAGACCTGGGACAGACCTGGAACTGACCTGGGACTGACCCGGGACTGTGGATTTCTTGTTGTCGTATCCTTTTCTATAAAGAAAAACACCCACAAGCGTACATTGAACTACGTTAATGGTACTGAGGACCTCCATCCTGCCTGAGTCCAGCTGGTCTCACACTCTCACACACCATGACAGCAACAAACAGTCAGAACTTCGGCTCGGTAAGATTCATTAGTTAGAACATCAGAGGGATCCTGCTTCCTGTTAAGAGCAACAGGGTTCTAATGCGCCTGGGAGAACCTCAGTTCTTCTCTCACCTCATAAAAAACTACCTGGATTAAATACACATCTGCTGGTACCAGGGGAGACTTCGACTGTACCTTCGACTGTACCTTCGACTGTACCTTCGACTGTACCTTACAGCCAGCAAACCTAGAACGAGTCCAAACCATCAGCACCAGTTCTCTCCTTTATGCAATCTTAGAAACTGTACGACCCCTGGAGACACAAGTCCTCCAACAGTTTTCATTCTTGTCACCTGTCCATGTCTCATGCACACACATTCATTTCTTTTTGATTGATCACAGAACACTGTCCTATGTGAGACAGTAGATACCATAGAACCACAGAACACTGTCCTATGTGAGACAGTAGATACCATAGAACCACAGAACACTGTCCTACGTGAGACAGTAGATACCATAGAACCACAGAACACTGTCCTATGTGAGACAGTAGATACCATAGTACCCCAGAACACTGTCCTATGTGAGACAGTAGATACCATAGAACCACAGAACACTGTCCTACGTGAGACAGTAGATACCATAGAACCCCAGAACACTGTCCTATGTGAGACAGTAGATACCATAGTACCACATAACACTGTCCTATGTGAGACAGTAGATACCATAGAACCACAGAACACTGTCCTATGTGAGACAGTAGATACCATAGAACCACAGAACACTGTCCTACGTGAGACAGTAGATACCATAGAACCCCAGAACACTGTCCTATGTGAGACAGTAGATACCATAGTACCACAGAACACTGTCCTACGTGAGACAGTAGATACCATAGTACCACAGAACACTGTCCTACGTGAGACAGTAGATACCATAGTACCACAGAACACTGTCCTACGTGACAGACAGTAGATACCATAGAACCACAGAACACTGTCCTATGTGAGACAGTAGATACCATAGAACCACAGAACACTGTCCTACGTGAGACAGTAGATACCATAGAACCACAGAACACTGTCCTACGTGAGACAGTAGATACCATAGAACCACAGAACACTGTCCTATGTGAGACAGTAGATACCATAGTACCCCAGAACACTGTCCTATGTGAGACAGTAGATACCATAGAACCACAGAACACTGTCCTACGTGAGACAGTAGATACCATAGAACCTCAGAACACTGTCCTATGTGAGACAGTAGATACCATAGAACCACAGAACACTGTCCTATGTGAGACAGTAGATACCATAGAACCACAGAACACTGTCCTACGTGAGACAGTAGATACCATAGAACCCCAGAACACTGTCCTATGTGAGACAGTAGATACCATAGTACCACAGAACACTGTCCTATGTGAGACAGTAGATACCATAGTACCCCAGAACACTGTCCTATGTGAGACAGTAGATACCATAGTACCACAGAACACTGTCCTACGTGAGACAGTAGATACCATAGTACCACAGAACACTGTCCTACGTGAGACAGTAGATACCATAGTACCACAGAACACTGTCCTATGTGACAGACAGTAGATACCATAGTACCACAGAACACTGTCCTACGTGACAGACAGTAGATACCATAGTACCACAGAACACTGTCCTATGTGAGACAGTAGATACCATAGTACCACAGAACACTGTCCTACGTGACAGACAGTAGATACCATAGTACCACAGAACACTGTCCTATGTGAGACAGTAGATACCACAGTATAACGATCGCTGACCATTGTCCCGTTCAGTTGGATATGTCTCCACGCCCCAGCGGTCCAGCGTTCATGGAAACTTGACCTCTTATGAGTCACACGAACATCATTTGAAAAACTTATCTCTGACCAAATACTTCTTTCTTCTGATGAGCACTACTCCAGGAATGTCTTCTGCTACCATATGGGAGTAACTTAAAGCAGTTCTCAGAGGTCAGATTAGTTCATATGCAGCTCATTATAAAAGGGAGCGAGAAAAACACTGAAGGGAACTAAATCACCAAATACTGAATGGAGACGTACAACTACATCCTGACATCAGTCTAAGATGTCCAAGATGTCCAAGATGTCCAAGATGCAGCCATGATCCAGACACATTAGGCCACATGTTTTGTCACTACAGTCTACAGAGACTCTACAGAGTCTACAGAGTCTGCAGAGTCTCTACAGAGTCTCTACAATCACGGCAGAGTAACCACAGAGTCTCTACAGTCACTACATAGTCTCTAAAGAGTCACTACAGAGTCTCTACAGAGTCGCTACATAGTCTCTACAGTCACTAGAGTCTCTACAGAGTCACTACATAGTCTCTACAGAGTCACTAGAGTCTCTACAGAGTCACTACATAGTCTCTACAGAGTCACTACAGAGTCACTAGAGTCCCTACATAGTCTCTACAGAGTCACTAGAGTCTCTACATAGTCTCTACAGAGTCACTAGAGTCACTACAGAGTCACTAGAGTCTCTACATAGTCACTACAGAGTCACTACGGGGTCACTACAGAGTCACTGGAGTCTCTACATAGTCACTACAGAGTCACTACTGGGTCACTACAGAGTCACTAGAGTCTCTACATAGTCACTACAGAGTCACTACAGAGTCACCAGAGTCTCTACAGAGTCACTAGAGTCACTACAGAGTCACTAGAGTATCTACAGAGTCACTACTGGGTCACTACAGAGTCACTAGAGTCACTACAGAGTCACTACCGCCACTACAGAGTCACTACTGAGTCACTACAGAGTCACTGGAGTCTCTACATAGTCACTACAGAGTCACTGCTGGGTCACTACAGAGTCACTAGAGTCACTACAGAGTCACTAGAGTCTCTACATAGTCACTACAGAGTCACTACTGGGTCACTACAGAGTCAGTACCGCCACTACAGAGTCACTACTGAGTCACTACAGAGTCACTGGAGTCTCTACATAGTCACTACAGAGTCACTGCTGGGTCACTACAGAGTCACTACTGGGTCACTACAGAGTCACTAGAGTCACTACTGAGTCACTACAGCCACTACAGAGTCACTACAGAGTCACTAGAGTCACTACTGAGTCACTACAGCCACTACAGAGTCACTACAGAGTCACTACAGAGTCACTACAGCCACTACAGAGTCACTACAGAGTCACTAGAGTCACTACAGAGTCACTACAGCCACTACAGAGTCACTACAGAGTCACTACTGAGTCACTACAGCCACTACAGAGTCACTACTGAGTCACTACAGAGTCTCTACAGTCACTAGAGTCTCTACAGAGTCACTACATAGTCTCTACAGAGTCACTAGAGTCTCTACAGAGTCACTACATAGTCTCTACAGAGTCACTACAGAGTCACTAGAGTCCCTACATAGTCTCTACAGAGTCACTAGAGTCTCTACATAGTCTCTACAGAGTCACTAGAGTCACTACAGAGTCACTAGAGTCTCTACATAGTCACTACAGAGTCACTACGGGGTCACTACAGAGTCACTGGAGTCTCTACATAGTCACTACAGAGTCACTACTGGGTCACTACAGAGTCACTAGAGTCTCTACATAGTCACTACAGAGTCACTACAGAGTCACCAGAGTCTCTACAGAGTCACTAGAGTCACTACAGAGTCACTAGAGTATCTACAGAGTCACTACTGGGTCACTACAGAGTCACTAGAGTCACTACAGAGTCACTACCGCCACTACAGAGTCACTACTGAGTCACTACAGAGTCACTGGAGTCTCTACATAGTCACTACAGAGTCACTGCTGGGTCACTACAGAGTCACTAGAGTCACTACAGAGTCACTAGAGTCTCTACATAGTCACTACAGAGTCACTACTGGGTCACTACAGAGTCAGTACCGCCACTACAGAGTCACTACTGAGTCACTACAGAGTCACTGGAGTCTCTACATAGTCACTACAGAGTCACTGCTGGGTCACTACAGAGTCACTACTGGGTCACTACAGAGTCACTAGAGTCACTACTGAGTCACTACAGCCACTACAGAGTCACTACAGAGTCACTAGAGTCACTACTGAGTCACTACAGCCACTACAGAGTCACTACAGAGTCACTACAGAGTCACTACAGCCACTACAGAGTCACTACAGAGTCACTAGAGTCACTACAGAGTCACTACAGCCACTACAGAGTCACTACAGAGTCACTACTGAGTCACTACAGCCACTACAGAGTCACTACTGAGTCACTACAGAGTCTCTACAGAGTCACTAGAGTCACTACTGAGTCACTACAGAGTCTCTACAGAGGGGCTGTAGAGCCCCAATGGCTGCAGGTGACATCCGTCAGACAATGGCCATTCAGTTGCTGTTTCAGTGACTCATGGTCTCTAAAACAAAGAAAAGCCTGACACTGTTTCCTGGAGAGGTCCTGTGTCCTCCAGGGGGCGCTGCCGCCACGCGCACGCCCTCGTGCACTGACGTCAGGTGAGAGAGATTCCGTCACTGGAGGAAGAACTAGTTTGTGTTAAAGTTGATTGACGTGTGCATGTCAGCAAAACACACACACACACACACACACACACACACACACACACACACACACACACACACACACACACACACACACACACACACAGAGAAAGAGAGAGAGAGAGAGAGAGAGAGAGAGAGAGAGAGAGAGTAGAGAGAGAGAGAGAGAGCTGGGAGGAGACCAGCAGAGCAGCTGAGTGGAGAATAGCTCCTCTATAAACCTCTCTCTCTCTCTCTCTCTCTCTTTTCTCTCTCTCTCTCTCTCTCTCTCTCTCTTTCTCTCTCTCTCTCTCTCTCTCTCTCTCTCTCTCTCTCTCTCTCTCTCTCTCTCTCTCTCTCTCTCTCTCTCTCTCTCTTTCTCTCTCTCTCTCTCTCTCTCTCTCTCTCTCTCTCTCTCTCTCTCTCTCTCTCTCTCTCTCTCTCTCTCTCTCACACACACACACACACGGAGCAGGGAGGAGACCAGCAGCTCGTCTGTGAATCACATTTTCCACCTCGAACAGAAGAGCTTCACACTTCACACTGAGGGAAAAGTTCTGGAGAACCGCTGGAGAACTTCTGGAGAACCGCTGGAGAACTTCTGGAGAACCGGAGAACCGGAGGATAAACGTTGTGAAACTGCGGAGGAGAAACTTGAGCACTTTGTTTTTTTTCTCTCCTCCAGCTGGAAGAATTCGCATTGACACCATGAGTGTGTTCGGGATTACTGTGCGTTTCGTTACTTTGTCGCCGGATCAGTGTGGATGGACTCAGCCCAGATAGTGTGCTGGTCTCTGGACCCGGACCGGGACCGGGACCGGGACCCGGACCTGCTCTGACATGGAAATCCAGGTGGTCGTGTGGCTCCTCTACTGCTTCCTCCTGCCCGCCGCCCTGCTCTCAGGTAACGCTACTCTTTCCTCTCAGGTAACGTTACTCTGTACTCTCAGGTAACGCTACTCTTTCCTCTCAGGTAACCTTTACTCTGTACTCTCAGGTAACGTTACTCCGTCCGCTCGGGAAACAGCGTGTCGCGGTCACGTGGTGAAATGAGCTGAAGCAGCGGGACGCACTGAGAAAGTTAGCCGGGACTCGACGCGTGTTCCCCGGACTGTGAGCGGCGCGAGCTCCGCTGGCTGGAGGTCCGAGTGCGGCGCTGGAAACTTGATTCACCAAGTTCAAACTTAACTTAAACGATTACAACTTTAACGAGCAGCAGTCAAAATCAAACTTTAGAACCAAGTTTAAACTTTACTAATGCAATGAAAACTTTAATAAAGCAGTCAAATTCTTAATAAAAGGAAAACGTGAGTAAACAAGTTAAAACTTGAATAAACCAGGAATCAGAGCAGTCTTGGCCGGATCCTCACAGCCTTGCTGGTCTGTAACATGTCCTGCAGGTGGCGCTCTCACTGTCTGTGGAAACCATCAGGGCAGGACTGTGATCACCACACCAGCAAAGTTTCTAGTGACATTGTGCAGATTGCACAATCTGAGCAACAAGGTTCTGAGAAGCTTCTTCTGCTTTCATCTTCACTGGAACGGAGTGTTTACCGGGGTAACACCGGGCCATTGTGCAGATTGCACAATGTCGAGCAGAGTTACACATCACTTCCTGTTTGATGGAGAAGGAAGGAATATTAGAGGCTGCCATGGCAACGCCCTTTGAATTTTAATATTGTTTTCAACAGGAACGACTGTTGTCACATTTTTGGTCCCTTGGATTTACTCTGTGCCCAGTGTCCGCCGGTTGTAGGCCCGGTGTTGGCCCGGTGTTGTCCCGGTGTAGCACTGGTGTTGGCCCAGTGTTGGCCTGGTGAAGGCCCTGGTGTTGGCTCGGTGTAGCCCTGGTGTTGACCCGGTGTAGGCCTGGTGTTGGCTCAGTGTAGGCCCGGTGTAGGTCCAGTGTAGGTCCAGTGTTGGCCCGGTGTAGGCCTGGTGTTGGCCCGATGTAGGTCCGGTGTAGGCTCAGTGTTGGCCTGGTGTAGGCCCGGTGTTGGCCCGGTGTAGGCCCGGTGTTGGCCCGGTGTTGGCCCGGTGTTACGCCGGTAAACACTCCGTTCCAGTGAAGATGAAAGCAGAAGAAGCTTCTCAGAACCTTGTTGCTCAGAAATCCTTTGATTCTTCCACATTGTTCAGACGGTTAGGAAGCTGGTTCGGTTCTTGTCTTAATGTGGCTGTAGAATTTCAGGGTGGAGTCCAGAACTCCACCCTGATTTCTCCCTGATTTGATGTCCTGGGTGACCTGGAGTCAAGATGAGCGCTGACCTTTAACCTTTCTTCTTTGGGGACAAAAACAATGAGCTGAGTTTTCTCTGGGTTGACTTGTAAAAAGTGCTGACTCATCACTCCTTCATTTCCTCCGCCGGTATCAGGGGGCGTGGTCATTCACTGACACTGAGATATAGAGCTGAGTGTGGTCTGGTCATCCTGAGAACAGATGTTGTAATGTTCCATGATCTGAGCCAGTGGGAGCTGGAGATGTTCACTAAAAGGCCCCAGGATGGAGCCCTGAGGGACCCCACTAGTGATTTGCTCACGTTCACAATCAGCTGCTGACGCAGAATGGCGGCCATCTTGCCAGGAGGATTTAAAGCCACTGAGTGCAGAGCCAGAAGGTCCAACCATTGTTCCAGTGGGTCCAGCAGGACCTTGTGTCCCACTGTGTCCAAAGCAGCACTAAGACCCAGTCAGAGTCCAAGTGAGACAGAGGACGTGTCCCTGCTCATGGAGACGTCCTCCAGCACTTTAATCCCAGTGTTTCAGTGCTCTGACCCCAATCCAGAGTGGAAAACATTCAGCTCCTTGTTTTGAGCCAGAAAAGCAGGAAGTTGTGTAAAAAGCACCTTTTCAATAATCTGACTTCAGAAAGCCTGGAGTTACTGATTCCTCAAGTATCCAGATTACTCTTTTTCAAAAGAGCTTTGGACCTAGAGCAGCAAATTCTGGAGACGAGGAAGCTGGTGGTGCTGACGGTGAGGTGGAGAAATGATTCAGATTCATCTCATACATTTATTATCTTCCAATATCAGAGTTATTGATCCACGTGGTCACGAACAGCTGCAGAGTTCCAGATGTTTCTTTAGTGAGGCGGTACTGCTGAATCAGCAGATCTGGGATCACATGTCAAACGTTTGTCTTCAAATCATACAGAGGAGAGAACGGATTCAAGATTCAAGTGTTTAGAGTCTGATAGAGGGACAGGGAGACTTCTCCACTCTGGTGGTCTCACATTCACTCTTGTGTCCCTCCGGCCTGAGGACAGAAGTGTGAGCAGTCTGGGTTGGGGGTGAGGGGGTCCTTGATGGTGGCAGCAGCTCTCCTGGGGACGCTGTGCTTGTAGATGCTCTGGAGAGAGGGCAGTGGAGTCCTGCAGTGGAGTCCTGCAGTGGAGTCCTGCTGGTTTCTGTAGAGAGGGCAGTGGAGTCCTGCAGTGGAGTCCTGCAGTGGAGTTCTGCAGTGGAGTCCTGCTGGTCTCTGTAGAGAGGGCAGTGAAGTCCTGCAGTGGAGTTCTGCAGTGGAGTCCTGCTGGTCTCTGTAGAGAGGGCAGTGGAGTCCTGCAGTGGAGTCCTGCAGTGGAGTCCTGCTGGTCTCTGTAGAGAGGACAGTGGAGTCCTGATCTCTGCAGTGGTCCTCACCACTCTCTGCAGGTGTTGGTGGTCCATGACAGTGGTGCTGCCGTGCCACACGGGGATGCAGCTGCTCAGGATGGGATCGACCATGCAGCTGTACAAGTTGCTGAGGATCTTTGGGGACATGTCAAATGTCCTCAGCCGCTCCTGAGCTTTCTTCACCAGCTGTGTGGTGCTGAGGGTCCCGGTGAGGTCCTCACTGATGAGGACCCCTCTGCCTCCTCATGTCCACTGAGGCTGAGGTTGTTGTCCTCACACCATGTCACCAGACTGGACACCTCCCTCCCGTAGGCCGCTTCGTCTCCGCCAGTGATTCGTCCAATCACTGCAGTGTCATCCACACACTGCAGGATGGAGATGTCCTCATGAGAGGAGACACAGTCGTGGGTGAACAGGGTGTGGAGGGCGGGGCTGAGGACACAACCCTGAGGAGTGCCACTGCTGGTGATAATGCTGACTGAAGGCCTGTTACCAGTCCTGACGGTCCAGGAGACAGTCACAGAGATGACTGTCTGTCTGTCCCCTGTCTCACTGCAGGTTTCAGACAGACAGGTTACAGAGATGACTGTCTGTCTGTCCCCTGTCTCACTGCAGGTTTCAGACAGACAGGTTACAGAGATGACTGTCTGTCTGTCCCCTGTCTCACTGCAGGTTACAGACAGACAGGTTACAGAGATGACTGTCTGTCTGTCCCCTGTCTCACTGCAGGTTTCAGACAGACAGGTTACAGAGATGACTGTCTGTCTGTCCCCTGTCTCACTGCAGGTTACAGACAGACAGGTTACAGCGACACAGACAAGACGCTGCTACATGAGTCAGTCATTCCACAGCAGAAGAGTTTAACAAGACGTCACGGTTCAGTGAGAAATACTGGGAGTGTGTGTGAGTGTGTGTGAGTGTGTGTGTGTGTGTGTGTGTGTGTGTGTGTGTGTGTGTGTGTGTGTGTGTGTGTGTCAGTGTGTTTGTCAGTGTGTGTGTGTGTGTGTTCTGCTTGGTCAGTTGTGTTAGGGTTATTAGGTCAATACCCCCCCCCCCCCCAGAATAGCCGATACGATATGTTGCTGTTCTTCAAAACGTTTCTCGTGGTTTAGTTTGTGTTCGTCCTCATGAGACATTGGTCCAGGTTTTGTTTTGGAAATGTGTGGTCGTGAGCGAATGAGCGTCGTCGTTTGCTCCGTCAGGATTGGTGGTGTCGCTGCTGCGTCACCGTTTCAGCGTCTTCATGACAGAATCCCAGAAAACCACTAAAGCGTCTCCAGCGAGTTTCACCTTGAGAACGTCCCCGCCGGCTTTTCTGAGCAGTTGGTAGTTGAATGCTATTGGCTGGTTGTGTTTGGGGGCGGGGCTGAGCCAGAAGTTTTCCAGAGAGGATGGAGTCATGGTGGAGCAGCTGTTTCGATGGTCTGTGGAGATGTGATGAAAGCTGGTGGTGCTGAGACGACACAACTCACGCAGACGCTTTGTCTTGTTCTGGAGTTCATGTACTCACGATACACTTGGGGGGGACGGGGGCAGGGTGGGGGGGGGGGGGTCCCAGAACTGGACCCTCATTAAGGAGTGTCACAGTGTGTGGATCAACCAGACTGCTGCTGTGTTCTTGTCTGTCTCTTTAAAAAATGATGCATTGTGGGAAATGTAGGCGCCACGTGTCTGTTTACTTTTGGGAAGTGAAGTTTTCGATGTACATCCCTGAATCCTATTTACTGTCGTGTCTTAAAACATAAAACCAAAAGAACAAAACAAGGGAATGAAGTCGTAACTTGAAAAGAGAAATAATGTGTCGCCGCAGGAAGCTGATCAGACCCGTGGTCCTTCTGTCTGGACGGAAACTGTAGTACTACTCTTAGTACAAGATGGTGCTGAGGACTGGAGCTGTGTGTGTGTGTGTGTGTGTGTGTGTGTGTGTGTGTGTGTGTGCTTTTTTGCTTTTTTCCATGAAAACAGGAAGTGAGCTCACGGCACACCTGCAGCCGAGCTGGACGACCTTTGACCTTTGACCTGCAGCTTTGTTCCGCTGTGGAATCAAACAGAACCATGAAGTCTGGGAGTTGATCTGAACGAGTCGTTGCCGCACAGCGCCTCCTCTGGAGCGGAGCCAGAACTGCAGGCCTCTAGAGCCCGGGTTCTGGTTCCAGGAAGACCTAGGAAGACCTGGGAAGACCCGGGAAGACCCAGAACAGAGTCTTCAGCAGAAAACCGGAAATATTCCTCTGAGAACTAGAAAATACTCACCTGAGAACTAGGAAATATTCCTCTGAGAACTAGGAAATACTCACCTGAGAACTAGGAAATATTCCTCTGAGAACTAGGAAATATTGTGCGGAGAACCGAAAATATTCAGCAGAGAACTGGGAATATTCCTCTGAGAACTAGGAAATATTGTGCGGAGAACCGAAAATATTCAGCAGAGAAGTGGTCAGCCAGCTCGTTTCCACTTCAGTCCTGCTGCCAACTGACATCTGCTTTAACTGGAGTCCATGAGTGGAGGCCCGGGTGGAGGCCCGGGTGGAGGCCCGGGTGGAGGCCCGGGTAGAGGCCTAGGTAGAGGCCTGGGTACAGGCCTGGGTAGAGGTCTGGGTGGAGGCCCGGGTGGAGGTCTCGGTGGAGGCCTGGGTGGAGGCCCCGGTAGAGGCCTGGGTAGAGGTCTGGGTGGAGGCCCGGGTGGAGGTCTCGGTGGAGGCCTGGGTGGAGGCCCCGGTAGAGGCCTGGGTAGAGGTCTGGGTGGAGGCCTGGGTAGAGGTCTGGGTGGAGGCCCAGGTAGAGGCCTGGGTAGAGGTCTAGGTGGAGGCCTGGGTGGAGGTCTGGGTGGAGGTCTGGGTCGAGGTCTGGGTGGAGGTCTGGGTGGAGGCCTGGGTAGAGGTCTGGGTGGAGGCCCCGGTAGAGGCCTGGGTAGAGGTCTGGGTAGAGGTCTGGGTGGAGGCCTGGGTAGAGGTCTGGGTGGAGGCCCCGGTAGAGGCCTGGGTAGAGGTCTGGGTGGAGGCCTGGGTTGATACCGCTACATGCTCTCCACCTCACAGAGTTTTAGATCATTAGTTTGTGGTTTGAATCCTGAATTCAATACTTTTGATTTTATTTCAACTTATTAATAATCGACCAACTCCAGAGGATCAACGCCTTAACCTGCAGTGACGCCTGAGAGAGCAGACTGAGAGAGAGCAGACTGAGAGAGAGCAAACTGAGACGGCAGACTGAGAGAGAGCAGACTGAGAGAGAGCAAACTGAGACGGCAGACTGAGAGAGAGCAAACTAAGTGAGAGGAAACTGAGAGAGCGCAGACAGAGAGAGCAGACTGAGAGAGAGCAAACTGAGAGAGAGCAGACTGAGAGCGCAGACTGAGAGAGCAAACTGAGAGAGAGCAAACAGAGAGAGCAAACAGAGAGCAGACTGAGAGAGAGCAAACTGACAGAGCACAAACTGAGATAGAGCAAACTGAGAGAGCAGACTGAGAGAGAGCAAACCGAGAGAGCACAAACTGAGAGAGAGCAAACTGAGAGCGCAGACTGAGAGAGCAAACTGAGAGAGAGCAAGCAGAGAGAGCAAACTGAGAGAGCAGACTGAGAGAGAGCAAACTGACAGAGCACAAACTGAGAGAGAGCAAACTGAGTGAGAGCAGACTGAGAGAGAGCAGACTGAGAGAGCAGACTGAGAGAGAGCAGA